>NW_004525390.1:12840-15646 GCF_000260255.1 Octodon degus
TGTATGCACGTATGTGCGTGAGTGGCCTTCACCAGGAGTACATGAAGCCCATTTTTCTTTCCTTCAGTCTAAACTGAGCATTGACTACTGCCCTTGGCGAGCAACACCGAGGGCTACAGAGAAGATCCTGTGAGACCTTTTTTTCTTTTTTATTAGCGACCACCTATCTATAAATGTAGCAAACATTACTTCATCAGGCAAGGCCTGAGGTCATACCGGGGAGGGTATTTTATTTATGTCTAATTTTACTCCATTGGGTAAACGCTGTCCTTCACAACTCTTTCATACCACCAATGGGCAGGCATCTTACGTCAGTCAGCATGTCATACCCCATACAATCTCACTGTACAGATTTCAGCAGTGCTAGGAGGAAGTTTTACTCTTTTCAAGCCTTTTAAGACACTCATTCTAACATTTTCCTGTGAAAAATTATTTCTTTTTTACTCTTCACTGTATTGTCTTTCAAGGTAGGACTATCTTAGGGAAAAGTATTAAAATAGGTTAAATAATTTTGTTAGCACATTTTCTTATTTACAGTGCAATGAAGAAATAATAGAAGACATAGACTGTATTCAAGAAGACACATTCTGAAATATGCAAAACAGCAATATGCACAGACTTTGTAAATAAAAACTTCACAAATGGATAGTCACAAAAGAACATAAAGGTTCACGATTATACAATCACAGAACTCATTAAAAAGAATATCACATTCACAAACTTAAAGAAGAAACTTTCACAACAATAATGAAAAGGAAATACACAAAGAGCATAATCTGTAACAGTCTTAGTCTACAGAGCACAGGAACAGGTAAAACCAATTGGCATTGAAGACGATTGTGGTTAATGCTGAGGTATAGGAATTATTTACAGAAATGAGGAGGACCTCCAGCATACTGGTAACTGCTACCCATACTCAGGGCGTTGATTAGATGATGGTGCCCACTTTGCAAAATTTCACAAACTGCACACACTGCTACATGCATTTTCCTGTACTATCATATATTTCCACAAGAAATCGTACAGTTCAAAGGTCTTGTTACATTTAAGGCAATAAAGTGCAGAATCTACTTATTTTTCAGAACCATATGATAAAATTCTTTATTTTTAAAATAAATTTGGTAATTTCATAATATGTGTTTAACCTTAACAAGCAAAGAAGATAAACACATAACTAGGAATAATCCTTAATCTGCTGATGGTGTGCCATTAGGGAAACATAAAGCAGCAGAAAGAAAAAAATAATTTAGGGCTGAGGAAATATCTCAGTGGATGAAGTGCTTACATGCCATGCACAAGTGAGGTCTTGAGTTTTATCACTGGTACCACCAAAAGAAAGAAAGAAGGAAAGAGAGAAAGAAAAAGAAAGAAAGAAAGAAAGAAAGAAAGAAAGAAAGAAAGAAAGAAAGAAAGAAAGAGTTTGCCCATTTATATTTCTGAACAATGACAGGAAGGTGAGAGTGATTTTCCTTGTGCTTGAGTCTCTTGGAGCTGTGCCACAAGAAGTAGAAATAACTTAGAGATTTACTTGTTTCTCAGAAGGATGTGATGACACCAAACTTTCCTCATGGCATTCTTCATCTCCATGTTTCTCAGTGTGTAGATCAGAGGGTTGAACATGGGGGCGATGATGGTATAAAAAAGAGCAAACACTTTATCTTCAGGGAACGTCATGGCAGGTCTAATGTAAATGAATAATGCAGGTGCAAAAAACAGCACGACCACAGTTACATGAGAACTGCAGGTGGAAAGGGCTTTGCTGCGACTCGCTGCCGAGTGTGCCCGAAGGGTGTACAGTATGAACAAGTAAGACAGCATCAACACAACAAAGGTCACCAAAGCAATGAAGCCTGAGTTAGCAACGACTAAGAGACCTATTATGTGTGTGTCAGAACAGGTCAGTTTCAGCAAAGGGTACACATCGCAGAAGTAGTGATCTACCTCATTGAGCCCACAGAAGGGTAAGAAGATGGCAGAGTGTAGCATGCCATGAGGATCGTGTTACACAATTGCCTGCTCATGATGAAAACGTAGTGCAGTGTTCTGCAGATGGCCACAAAGCAGTCATAGGCCATGCCTGTGAGGATGAAGGGCTCAACACCTCCAAATAAATGGGTGGTAAAGAGCTGCACCATGCAATTATTGTAACAAATAAGTTTTCTTTTCGACAATAAGTCAGTCATTAGCTTGGGTGTCACTGTGGAGGTGTAGCAAAGGTCAGAGAGTGAGAGACAATTGAGGAAGAAGTACATGGGCTGGTCGATCAGCTGCGTGCACATGATAGAAATGACTATGAGCACATTTCCCAGCCAAATAGCAATGTAACAAATAAAATTAATACAAAGCAAAAGATTTCAATATTCTTGCCGTGGGAAAGTCCCAGGAGGATAAGTATAGTGACATTCTGCCCTTGGTCCATAGTCCAGTGAAGCCTAAATTACCTGAAATGACACAATTCATAAACATACTTACTAGTGTTTTCTGAAGAGCATAATGATTATATTCTATGAGAAAAACTATGTCTGATTTACTTCATTCAAGTCCACTACAGAAAAGTGAACCCCAAATAAACCTAGTAAGTATATCATGTAAAAGGTTTTGCCCTGGGGAATATTATACTAAGGTTTGCCTTTAATGCAGGATATGATATTTGACAAGCCAAATACCTTTTGACATCATAATTGAAGGTATGCTTTTTAATTAGTTTGTCTAATTCAACTATTTTCTCCATTTCCATGAATTTTCCAGTCAGAAATGTAGCTTGCAGGAGACAAATTAGAACAGAGTCTATATTCTTGGTACGATA
>NW_004525390.1:15746-21078 GCF_000260255.1 Octodon degus
TTATTTATGTTTTGCGGAACTGGGGATTGAACTCAGGCCCTTGTGCTTGCCAGGGAAGCGCTTATTCCACTGAGCCATCTCCCTGGCCACTTTCTCACCTATTTTAGCACAAATAAAGAATTTAGAAAAACTTGACTCACCCTCAGTACATGTCCTTGTGACATTCATAATGGGATGAAAAAGTTCTTAGTAACTCCCAGAAATATCATATGTATTATTTAAATGATAGCATGAAAATTAGTTACTTAGTACTATATAAACATTAAGGGAAACAGTTAAGTATAGTTTAAGCTAATATAATAATATTTAATGATAAATATCTTGAGTCTGACAGTCTCCATCAACCTCTCAATTTCTTTCTTTATCACAGAGACATGTTAATTTAAAGTCAAAGAAAATTTATGAACAGTGTGACAATCAAAATCCATCTAAAAATATTATATAAAACCACTGGACTTGAAGTGCATAAAGTCCATCCAGGACAGTAGAGAGCTGGCCAGGTGTTAAGCTGTTACATGCATAGACATTACTAAAATAACACTAAACTCTTCCTATCAAACTTTGCTTTCATAAATTTAAATTAAAATGCTTAGAATAAATTCTTTAAAAATCATCTTAAAATGCATGTTCTTTGATAAGGCACATCTTCAAAATCCTCTCTAAAGCATTTGTGAACAAGAAAATTCAAGTTTTTGTAAGTTTTTCTAGTTTTAATAAACTATTTTTACATTATTACACAAATCCATGAATGCAATTATATTTCAATATCTCTTCATTATATCCAATGTTGAGAACCATCTTTGTCAGACACAATGAAATAAGGATGTTCTCTGTGATCACTTCTAGTCTACAAGTTCCTAGTACCTGGATCTGCAGGTGTGGTACTAAGTCTCAGTCAACAGAATCTTGCCTGACTGAAGGATGCACTGGGGTGGCATGACAGTAAGTCTGCAGGAGCAGAGTGCCTGGACTTCACAACTCTGCTGGCCTAGGGGTATTAGAACAGCCTGAACCCTGTGGCCAGGCTGGTACTGCAGGTGGCAAAGAGCACAGGTCCACAAGGCTAGTCTGTAGCCCACAATCTAAGGCATTGGTTTGTTATCTGAAAATTCAATGTGGGAGAAGTTCCTGGATTCTGGATCCATGAACACAGACTAAATTTTATTTTTGTTGATGTTGGCCTGTTTTTTGAATTGAAAGATCCTACATGATTCTGGGGTGGTAAGTCCTTGGAACCCAAGGGCTTCCTTAATTATGGATGAATCTGCATTCTTCATATAAGAACACAAGCTGATGACTTGGGATGCAGGGTGATCTTATTGCAAAAAATGGCTTGAAGTCTTACTCTGCAGTGGCTTCCTGTGACTTATGGGATTATCCTAAGGCAGCGATTGATCTGAAGCCTCAGTCTTGCTGGCTGTAAAAGTGAGGAGATCAAAGGCTCTGTTCATAGATGTCAGCCTGGGTCCTAGGATGAGAGGCTAGTAGAGTCCCGGACAGGACTGGACACATAGTCTCAGGTACTTGCCTGGAGCCTGGGGTCATGGGCATCTCGTGGTGCTGAATTTTCTTAGAGCATCTCCTCTGTTTGGATCCTAGGAAACATTTACTCTATTTTCCAGTCATTAACAAATGTGCGGGGAGACTCCATGGTGCTGCCTAGGGTTAGGAAAAGGGATGCAGGCATTGTCAAACTGCCTTGTTTATAACTTTTGCTGTACTTTTTCTTATTTCCATAGCCTCCATATATTCAAAAGAAAATGAAAATTAATATATGTGTGCAGAACTCCTAGCAATAAAACATCAACAAAGAGGTACCAGCCCTCAAGACAAATCCTATTCTGGCTGTGTATTTTCACTGGATCTCTTGCTGTCTATTGGGCAGCATGAACTCCATTTAGAATCATTCTGTAGGTTAAAGACATGTATCAGGAGAGATGAGGTGAGGGGATGTCAGAATAAGGACATGGAGCCGAGATCGGGCCTCCTGAATGCAGTGCTTCCTAATTACATACAGTAAGTAAGTGGATATCATTGGATCCACCTGAAGTTCAGTTCTTCATGAACAGGCACACTTGGACCACATTTAAATGCGTGCCCATTGGCTATTGTGTATTTTATAATTTAAGAATTATATAATTCTTTATTCCTATTTTTAAATATTTTTTAATGTTTTTATCATATTCTGTAGGGGCTTAAAGTTTAACATATCAATACTTGATGAAAAATACCAGTTCCATGCTATGCCTAAGATGTTTGATGTTTTATTCAGACAGATAGTGAAGTTAATCTCAACAGCTTAGGTTGTATGGTAATAACAATAAGCTTGTGTTCTGCAGGGTTAACAACCTAAGTTTGCAGACCAAAAATTAGGGGAAAAGGAGGGCCGCAAAGAAAGCCAACATTTTGGCCCTAGCCTTCCAAGGTCAATTAAGACTCAGGACACATGAGAACTTGGTACTGTAACATCATGTAACTCAGTTGTGTCCCAAATTTTCTGATCAAGGAGATTATGGAGCCAAAGAGGAAAGTGATTGATGATGTAGAGTCTGCCTAGGGAGAGTCACATCGAGAAAACATTCTCTCAGGCTTCCACAGAAAGTAAATTGGCCAAGCAATGGTCATGACTAATCCACATGGCTGACACTGACAAAGGATCTACAATCCGAGGTACAGGGTCTCAGGATAAATCCTGAGGGGATTTCACTGACCTTTTAAGATCTAAAAGCTACAATTCTTCTTGCATAGGTATTGCTTTATCTTGTTCTTAACCATTCAGTAGAAAAGTATAAAAATGAAGTATAAGAAGTAAAGCCATGGTGTTATGTTGAGCTGTAGGGGAATCAGGTCAACAACTTTTGACATTGCAGAGAAGTGGAAGACCCAATACCACTATGGACTACTGGACTATTTTGGAATATTTTGTTGAGTTCATAGGCCTATAATAATTAAATTACAGAACTAAACAAAAAAGAGGATACAGATGAATAACCATTTTGTATCTGTGTATTCATAATATTTAGGATAGATATATAATACATTCTCTTAACGAATAGAGGGATTTGCTGTAATAGTGTTTGTAAATAGGATATCATGTCTGCATCTTGTACAACAAATAATTACTAGGAAGACAGTGTGAAATGTGTTAATTATTGGATCTGTCCTACAAGTTTGATTTGAAACTGTCTCATTGCTATTTATTTCTCAATAAAATTATGGAAAAATGATTATTCAGATTATACAGGGATAATCCAGACATGTAAGAAGACTACATAATGCCTGTATGGAATTCATCTTAGAAAAAAAAGTTGGCAGAACTGGGGAGCGAACTCAAAACCTTTTGCTTGCCAGGGAAACGCTTATTCTATTGAGCTATCTCCCCAGCCCTTAGATTTATTTTAATTTTTAAAATAAGTCATACATGCCACTTATGTCCTGAGTTCAATTAAATAGAAATTATTTTGTGTTATTTTCATAAATGATGAAATACTTATCTTTTTATAAAGTAATTGATCATTCTCTGTACATTAACTTTCAACCTTTGTACTGACAAATATGATGTCTCATAAAAATTATATTTAACTGGGGTTCAATCTTTGGCTTGCCTTGCTGTCCCTGCCTACAGGGTGCACTGAGATGGTAACTGAGAGGGGCATGGTGGGGTTTGCCTGTAACCCCAGTGCTTGTGACGCTGAAAACCAGAGGATCACTATGAGTTCGAGCTATGTAGTGAGACCCTGTAGACCCTGTACCAAATACATTAAAAAATTAAATCTAAATTTGCCAGTGTTTTTGATTCATTCCTAATAATCACTGACATTTAATTTGTGAAACACTTTCTAAACTTTACTTAATTTTATTTTCTTTCTAATTTTTTTCACTTTCTGCTTCTACGTCTAGATCTTAATGAAATGTTTTTTTAAAAGAGTAATATGGTGAAATGTGTAAAATGACAACTAACAAAGAGACCTAAATGGCCACTAGTGAGTTAGGTAGTAGCATAAGGAATTTTGAGCAAAAAGAAACTATTACAAAAAGTGATAAATTTCACAAAATCTATAAAAGCAGACAAGGAACGCAAGATCCCTGAAGCCGGTCCTAACAGTCAAGGCCCACAGATTACCATTTATCATGTTTTCAATATTCGAGTGATGATGAGGATTGCAGATGGTAAGACAGTGATGAAAGGCTCTGGCCATTGTAAGGAAGAATGACACGCCTCCAGGAAGGTACTGACCTGCACTGCACATCCCCTAGAAAACAGATTCTGCTCACTCTCTATACAGAATGGGTATCAGAGGTGGAGTGGAGGTACATAGAAAATAGGAAGCTGAAGAAACTGCATTTAGTTTGTACAAAAGAGAAATGCATGGAATAAAAACAATTAGAAGGCTGCTACGCTACAGCACAGCATAACAAAAACAGAACACAAAGAAAAATATTTTCATGTATTGGTCATAGGAAATTTGGGGAAGAATATTGGACTGCCAATGCATACAACTACATGCTACAAGGCTATTCTTCAAAATAGAAATAGAAATATTCTGCAGAATCAAAAGGCCTTCCAATGTAATGAAGAACTGCAGTGATGCATCACCAATAAGCCTGGGATGCAGGAAATACTTGAGAATTCTAAGCAGAGGTTTTGAAGAAGACAGCAAGGAAGGCAAGGAAAGAAATAAATTTAACTCAAAGATTGGATTTAAAAAGAGAGAAAAAATTAATGAATCAAACAGTGTGAAGAAGTGTGGCAGGGATTAGCGCATGCATTTCAATAATACACAATGAAGGATCTAGTTACCACAGACTGGCAAATGGAATAAAAAAGCAAGACTTACTCAGAGGCTACCTCAAAGATACCTGCCTCATCTACAAATACAGAAGCTGAACAGGCAGAAAAGGAGCCAAAGCAGCTGGAGCCCAGGAGTAAGCACAAGATGCAGCACGGGGGTCTGACAAAATCGGCTTTGCACCAACACTGTTTAGAAGATGAATAAGGCCATTACACAATGATAAAGGGAAGAATTCTTAAAGAAGCAGTGGCAGCTGGAAATACTATTGCATGGAGTTTTTGTATGGCAAGTTTCATTAAATGCCCATTTGTAACAAAAGGATACATAAACATGTATATAAGCATATCAGAGAATTTGCTACTACAAACTCAGTAACTGTTCAACATCACCAAAAAATTTCAACCAAGAAATATCAGAAATTAGATTATAGATCAAATAGGCTCAGGTAGGACCCGGGGAGATGGCTCAGTAGAATAAGCACTTCCCTGGCAAGTGAAAGAGCCTGAGTTCAAACCCTGGTTCTGGGGAAAAAAAAAAAA
>NW_004525391.1:0-576 GCF_000260255.1 Octodon degus
TGCATCTGAAAGCACAGCCCTGGTGCAGCAAGCCTCCTGGTTGCTGTGTAAGTCGTACTCATGGCCGCATGTCTTTGGGCCTTCACCCAAGCAATCCAGCAGAATTGCTGTTACTTTGTCCTTGTCCATTCTGTCCTTGCTCAGCCTGATGAGATAAAGAGTAGCATTAAAGACTGAATAAAAGACTCCTTGGTGGTTCTGACAGGGCCATAAGTGAGTCACACAATAGCAGTAGCACGACATTCAAAGAAAAGACATTTATCCTCCTATGAGGAGAACAGAGAGCACCTGCCTTGAGACAGGAAAACACGCAGAGGAGGTCAGTATACTGAGTAGAAAGTGCAGTGATGGGTAAGGACTCCTAAGGCTCCCTGTATCGCAAAACCATGACACAAAAGGATACAGAACCAGTAACATCACATTTTCTCTAAATTGTGTTCGGGTTTGTATAGCAGAACACTCAGTGATCTTAGGATACTGTAGAATCAACGATATCTTGTGTATTCTAAACTATATATTAAATTTTCTTATCAGTTCTATATAGGTATACAGATGTGTATCTGAAGGAAAAGAGTT
>NW_004525391.1:2678-6578 GCF_000260255.1 Octodon degus
AGTCTGCTGGGAATTACAGGAGTCTTGGCAATGGGAAACAGTCA
This sequence comes from Octodon degus, assembly GCF_000260255.1. Classification (NCBI taxonomy): domain Eukaryota; kingdom Metazoa; phylum Chordata; class Mammalia; order Rodentia; family Octodontidae; genus Octodon; species Octodon degus. Next base: position 2,723 of record NW_004525391.1, read on the forward strand.
ATAAGTTCTCACTCATTTTGTCCTGTGTCACATTATATTTATGTTCATTTTCTTGGAAATCCCTACATGGAGAACAAAAGATAAACCATAAAAGATTGGACAACACAACTTCTTACCTGGTTCTGACATGAAGGATAACTAGGAAGCCACAAAGAAAGACAGCACATTGCTTCAAAGAGACTGAACATGGTCACCTCTGAGTAAAAAGTTACGACTGTCATGGGGGTTAGAGCAGGACAGGGAACGAGTGAGAGAGCAGCAGTGATCCGCACACCGGGATGAAGACTTGTAGGAAGAGGGAGACTCTGCGCTCCCAGGAGGACGCAGGGGGCAGGGGCACAGCAGGAAGTATGCAGTGGCTGCAGCTCCAGTGAATTTGGTTCCACATTATTCATAGGGAGGACTCTTTTTATTAAGGTTTTCTGAGGCATTGGTGACTCCAAGAGATCAGGGAAACCACGGACTAATGTTACAATTTAATATAGTTACCTATTTAGCCCAGTTCCCTTTTTTGCTCAGGATCCCCCAGTCAACAAAGTGAAGCCTAATGTGAAGAAAGAAGTTAGGCATCTCCTCCCAGTGACCTCCCACAGGAAAGCTCAAGCCTTCAACATGAGTGCAGGCAAACCAGAGACTCTCACATTGGGCCACAAGGACTCTAGGTAACTATACACGGTAAGAAAACAGACGGGCAAACCCAGGAAAAGCACCAAGTAAACAGACCCTGTTCTCATGTGGTAGAAAGAAGGGAACACTAATATACAGCAGTGTCTGCTTCTCCTGGGAACTGAGACCTCCAGGAGTCACCATTGAGTTCATAGCCTGTGATGTTGAGATTCACCTGGGTACCACGCGCTCTGCTTCCTTGTCTTCATTCCCAGCTTCCAGAGGATCTGCAAATATATACAGACCCAAAGCATCCCGACAGACACACAGCTCAATCATGCACACAGTGAGCCAAGTTAGACACAGAGATACAGGAGATATTGGTCTGAGGAGAGGACTCTGAGGACACTATCATAGGAAGTCTTCTGCTTCCTACTAAAAATATTAGATGGCTTGCTTTGCTCAGTTCCTGGCCAGGTGTCCCTAACGTCTTCAGTTAATGCCACTATGGGATTTGTACTAAATAAGGTCTTCAGTTAAAATAACTCACTGTTTTATAGAAAAATGTCTACAAGACTGACAGTGTGATCCATTAGACACACTGGTTGTTGTTCCTAGATTACAGATAATTCACTGAGACTAAAGTGACATAGGCACTGGATAGAGCCTCCAAAGACAAAGATTTGGTGATACTCAGAGAATACTTTGCATCCAACATTGAAAATGTCAGGACTCCCTGGGAAAAGTAACAGATGCCTGTAATCTTAGTACTCAGAGGGCTGAGACAGAACAATTGCTGTGAATTGCAGACGAGCTTAGAACTGTAGTGAGTATAAATCCTGCCTGAAATATATGGTGGATTTTCTTTCAAAAGAAGAAAAAAAATGAAAGTGTCAAGGCTCATGATATGTCTTTAAGACTAAAGACAGGCATAATGAAGAAGTGCTTAAATTCTACTAGGACATGATGTCTTAGAAGAGGTGAGAGAACTTAGAAGAGAGAAACCTGGGGACATGCATGGGAGGAGGCCTCATAATAATAGCTCCAGTGTTAAAATCAATAGGAAAACATATTGGGACAGTCACTGCGGTTGAAAGCATACAACTCATGGTCAAGCAGTTGCAAGTGCTACGCAGTGGCATCAGTGACCCCACATGAGAAAGTCAGCCTATGCAGACCTCATGGGCACAGCACCACAGGGATGGAAAGGGCCAGAGTCCACCCACCTTGCCCCTCTGTCTGCTCCTGGATTCAGTACCCTGCATTTTGTTTTGAATCCATAGAAACAAGGCTTAATGAGGGCAATTCACTTCACAAGGGAGGACTCACAAGTTTCTTCCAGAGAAAGTAAGAGTTCAGGTTCATCTGTCAGATCCCCAGGAAGCTCCTGGGAGGTACACAGGTCGCAGCCGTGGGAGGATGACTTGGGGTCTCTGTACAATGAGGCCTGCAGGGTTATGTTAACTTTTTCTTTATTTTCAGTCTCAGGGTTCATCCTGGTGAAAAAGATAATACAGGTAAACCAAGGAGGATCCTCAATGAGATTCCCAGGGGATAATGACAGAGGTGTAACTGAGTGGTGCTACAAGGTAAGGGGCAAGACAGGGAGCAAATGCACAGTTCAATGACTGGAAAGTGAGCTGATGGAAAAGGAGATGAAGGCTGCTGCAGGAAACCACCCTGACTCTTAGGGCCAAAACCACAGCAGTGATTCAAACCTACACTGTTGATTTTACACACAGCAGAAAGGTCAATGCTCCTGAATAACTGGAGGGTCCAAGAGATCTAGTGCATGAAGACTATATATATACATATGAATATATGATACATTATTTTAGTATGGGCAGGTTTCTTGGCATAAATTCCTGCTGATATGATAAAATCACTCATACATTACCAGACATGCATTATATTCTCAACCAGAAGACAAAGGAGTGCAGATTCTTTGGTTTTCATATATCTGTGAGGTGAATTATTCTACCCAGTGTAGATGAGCATATCAGGGAAAAGGGCACCTTGCTAAAAAGAGGCATGTCACTGGGTGAGAGCATGTCATCACACTGGCAGGATTTTCTACCTTTGCACTTAAAATCTTTGGTTGATTTAAATCTCCTTTTCTGATCATTTGTGAATTTTATCCTAATCTGGTTATTGGATATATCTATATATTGTTACCTTGGATTCAGCAATGCATATTTTATTTTAGACACTTCATCTTCTTGGTTCGCTGAAATGAAATTCAGAAATGTCAGTCAGGGATTAAGTGTACAAAAAATTTAACAAAACAAAATTTTGTTTAAAAAATTGAAATATAAATTGAAAATATTTGTCCTAGTCCAGGCCTGGTGAGTGTGTGTGGGAGCTTCGGGCTACCCTGTGTGGGTGGGACATACTAAGGTTCCCAGCCCAGGCGCAGAGTGGGTGAGACCCTCTTCCACCCCCTTGGGACACTCTCTAAAAACCGCAGCACCTCTTCCACCCCACCCACCGAATAGGAATTTCTGCTGCGTTCCGAGAACCCCCAGACCTAGTCCTAGACCAGGCCTGGTGAGTGTGTGGGAGAGATGCCTCTCCCCCCTACTCTACCTTGCCACCTCCAGGCTCAGCTCAGGCCTGGAACACAGGCCAGGGGTGAAACCCTGCAGCTGCAATCCCTGCAGAGAGTATAGAGGATAGAACCACTCATTTAGTCCAGGAGCAGAAAATCTTGCAAGAGGGGCACAAGAGGATCACCCCAAAAGGCAGCAGCAGGAAGGAGCTGAGCACAGCAGCCAGAACCAAGCTAGGCTCAGCTGGATAAATCCAAACTTGTAGATCTGCACCTGAACTTCAGTACGTGCTAAGGTTATAACTACAACGAAGATCTACAACAAAGGTCAGGAGACAGCGCTACACGAAATGACGAGAAGGAACAAAATGCAACCTCAGAACCCAAGCCCACCAGGAACAACTGCAGAGGACACTAACACAGAACAAACTGGGAATCACACTGCTCAAAGCAATGAATCAATGGCTTCTGAAATAAAGAAACAGCTGCAGAAAGGTATAGAGGAACTCAGATTGGAAATGAAAAAAGAAATCCCTGAATTAATAAAATCTGCAGTAAAGAACCAAATGCAGAAACATATGGAGGAAACCAAATGCCAAACCAGAACACATGCAGAGGATACTAGCTCGGCAAATAAATAAATAAATACCATAATGCTGCACCTTCAAAAACTAGAAAAGAAAGAGCAAACCAAACCCAGAG
>NW_004525391.1:7411-8742 GCF_000260255.1 Octodon degus
TGGCCTCTACTTCAATCTGGTAAAAGCCATTTATGAAAACCCAATGGCTAACATAATCCTAAATGGCGAAAAACTGAAATCTTTTACTCTTAGATCAGGTACAAGAGAAGAATGTCCTCTATCACTACTCCTATGCAATATAGTTCTGGAGTCATTAGCTACAGCCATTAGACAAGAGAAAGAAATAAAAGGAATAAGAGTAGGCAAAGAAGAAGTTAAATTATCTTTATTTGCAGATGACATGATACTTTACTTGGAAGACCCAAAAAAATCCAAGAAGATACTAGAATTAATACAGAAATTCAGTAGCATAACAGGTTATAAAGTCAATATCCAAAAATCAATAGGATTCCTCTACACAAACAACAAACACACTGAGAGGGAAATTATAGAAAAAATACCTTTTACAGCAGCAAAAAGGAAAACGAAATACCTTCAAATTGATCTAACTAAAGAAGTCAAAGATCTTTTCAAGGAAAATTACAGTACTCAGAAAAAAGAAATCGTAGAGGACTTCCGAAAATGGAAAGATATTCCATGCTCCTGGGTAGGAAGAACCAACATTGTGAAGATGGACATACTCCCAAAATTGCCGTACAGATTTAATGCAATCCCTATCAGACTACCACTGACATAACTCACAGACAGCTAAATCATTCCTAAAATTTATATGAATCCAGAAAAGACATGAATAGCAAAGGAAATTCTGGACAATAAAGACAAGGCAGGAGGCATAACAATTCATGACTTGAAATTATACGAAAGGCTACTGTGATAAAATCAGCATGGTCTGGCAACAAAATAGACCTGAGGATCAAGGGAATACATTAGAAGATGCTGAAGCGCTATGAACACACTCAGCCACCATATCTTTGACAAAGGGGCCAAACATACTCACTGGAAGAAAGACAGCATCTTTAACAAATGGTGGTGGAAAAACTGGCTCTCTACATGCCGAAAACTAAAACTTGACCCGGGTCTATCACCATGCACTAAGCTAAAGTCAAAATGGATTACAGATCTAAAAATTAAAGCACAGACACTAAATCTCTTGGAAGAGAAAGTAGGAGGAACTCTTGAAGACATAGGGGTAGGCAAAGAGTTCATGGACAATAATCAAATCGCATGAAAAACAGGTGAAAGAATTAACAACTTGGACATGCTCTTACTGACCAGTTTTTTCACGTCAAAAGAAATTACCAACAAAGTGAAAAGGTAACCCATAAATTCGGAAAAAATCATGAAAAATAAGTACTCAGACAAAGGTCTGCTCTCTAGAATTTATAAAGAACTAAAAAACACTAGGGTCGGGCTGGAGAGATGGCTCAGTG
>NW_004525391.1:9292-10965 GCF_000260255.1 Octodon degus
AGTGACATATGTGTGCCTATGTTTATAGGAGCACAATTTGTGATAGCCAAATTTTGGAAACAACCAAGATGCCCATCACCCGAGGAATGGTTGAGAAAGATGTGGTATTTTTACACAATGGAGTATTATTCATCTATTAAGAATGATAAAGTCGAAGCCTTCATATTGAAGAGGATGCCACTTGAATATATACTTATAAGTGAAATAAACCAGACACTAATATGTAAATATCATAGAGTTTCCCTAGTATAAATACTCAAAAGAAGAAATACAAATAGAAAGGTATAGTACAAGTAAAAGGAAAGCAGGATCTCAAGGACAAACTAATCAAGAGAGGGAAAAGAGAAGAGCTAGTAAACATGAATAAGTCAAGCCTTGCAGTTATATGTAGAAGATGGGCAAGGCAATGATCCTGAGAATCTTCAGAAGATTTTTAATCTAGCAGTTCATTGGAAAGATTCTCACCCTAAGTATATATACTGATACCTGTGAACTAATCTACTGCTTAGTTCAGATTGTAATTTGTAATAGTAGTTTCATGCTTGGAGTTCCTGTCATTCTGGTCTTCTGAATATGGGCTACTTGTCATGACATGCCAGTTGCTGCTGTGATGTCTCTTGTGTAGATGGTTGTTCAAAAAGAAGGGGGTGGTAAATGACCATAAGAGACAGGAAAAGGAATATTGTGGGACTGTCCTGCTTCAAGGTTGTACATGGTGAGATTTTTGGACTTATGTGTAAATGTAAGAAGTATATAATTCTTTATGCCTATTTTTAAAATATATTCTAGTTTTTAAAAGTTTTTTTAATCATATTGTGTAGGGACTTAAATTTCAACATACCAATACTTGATGAAAAATACCTGTTCCATATTATGCCTAAGATGTTTGATATGCAGACTGATAGTGAGGTTAAGCTTAACAGCCTAAGTTGTATGATAATAACAATAAGCTTGTCTTCTGGATGGTTAACAACCTAAGTTTGCAGACCAAAATTAGAGAAAAAGGAGGGCTGCAAGGAAAGCCAACATTTTGGCCCTAGCCTTCCAAGGTTAACTAAGACTCAGGACATATGAGAACTTGTTCTGTAACATCATGTAACTCAGTAGAGTCCCAAATTTTCTGATCAAGAAGATTATGGGGCCAAAGGGAAAGTAATCTATGATGTAGAGTGTGCCTAAGGAGAATCACATGGAGAGAAAACATTCTCTCAGGCTTTCATAGAGAGCACATTGGCCAAGCAAGGCCATGAGTCATCCACATGGCTGACACTGACAAACATTCTACAGGGTACAGGATCTCAGGATAAGTCCTGAAGGGATTTCACTGACCTTATCATACCCAAAAGCTACAACTCTTGTTGCATAGGTCCTGCTTTACCTTGGTCTGAACCATCCAGCAGAAAAGTATAAAAACAAAATATAACAAGTAAAGCCAAGCTGTTATGTTGAACTGTATGGGACTCAGGTCAACAATTTCTGACATTGCCAATCAAGCGGAAGACCCAATACTATTATGGACTACTGGACTATTTTGGAACATTTTTCTGAGTTCACACATCTATAATATTTAAATGATGGTACTAAACAAGAAAAGAGGATACAGATGAATGACCATTTTGTATCTTTGTATTCAAAATGTTTAGGATTGTTATATAGCTATATCCTGTTAATTC
>NW_004525391.1:12216-13696 GCF_000260255.1 Octodon degus
TGAAATCCTTCTAGCACTAACCTGGCAGCAGCACTTTTATGACAAATTTATCAAAGTTCTCACAAAAATATTCTGATAATATATTTATACCAATTAAAGAAATTCTATCAGTTCCTATGATCTCCAAGATCAAAACAATTTGGCCCAGGTAAACTCAATCGTGATGTGAATTCTTCCAAGCATTAAAGGAACAAATGTCTTAGTTCTCTACCACCATTTCCAGAGAAATACATTTACAAGGAATAACTCTTAATTTGTTCTGTGAGGCAATCAGTGATGTAACTCTAAAAATGCACAAGGCTTCAGAAGAACAAAAACCAGTAAGGAAATACATGTCATGAGCAACAGGACAAAACTAAATGTGCTAGCAAATTTAGTGGGACAAATATGTATTAATATCATTCTATAAAGCAACTAGCTGAAATTTATTCCACAAATACAAAGATGATCAACATTCGATCATTTATGAATCCATCGCATCAATAGACCAAGAAAAAAACTTTAATCATATGAACATGTGCACAAAAAGCAGAATCCAAATCCATGTCATAATGAAAAATTTCAACCTGGAAATATAAGGACCCTCATCCATACAAGAAATATTGTCTTCCAGTTAAGTGTGGTGGCACCTGACTGTCAGCCCAGCATTTGGGAGGCTGACCTAACAAGATCAATTCAAATATGAGGTCAGTGTGAGCTACATAGTGAGTTCATCAAAAGGATAAACTGATGCCCTGTCCACTCATGAGAAGCTGTATTCTCCCACACCAAGGGCAGGAGCTTGATACGGATGCCCGTGTTCACCTGTGCTGCCAAATGGTATATTCCAGTTGGGAGAGAAAACCATACACTAGGAGAGTGATATAAAGAATCACCAAATGCAAGAAGAATGAATAAATGTTTCTTTGTTTGTGATAACAGATATGATATTTTAATCCCTCAGAGAAACTAAATGGTATTCTTTAAAAATTCCATAATCTATATTGAGAATTAATGTTATTTCACTATTTAAGTGTTTGCTTCTCATATTATCAATAATCAGTATTTAGAATTTGAAACCCAATACAAATTACAACATCACAATATGAAATTTCTTATGTATGAGCTTAGCAGATTCAGTGATCAAGTATATAAATGGAGGTTAAATGTCCATATAGGAATAAGTGTCAGTGATGTGAATATATCAATTCTTTGTGACTCAAGCTAATCACTGATGGTACACAAAGCCTTGGTTCTTTGAAAACTGGTGGAAGAAAGCTAGATGACTAAGTACAGAAGGATTTCTAAACACAGCCTCTGTGGATCTCTGACATTATTATTTTCCAAAACTCATATAATTTAAATACAAAGAGAACATCCTAATATGGTTTTTGAGTTAATAAAAATTTTTGACTTTGACAATAGTTTTGACAAATATAAACAGTCTGGGCTCTGTCATGAGGAAAAATGCTATGGGAAGTGCTCACTTATAAATCAACAC
>NW_004525391.1:14385-15118 GCF_000260255.1 Octodon degus
GATTAGATATTGGTGGCCAGAATGGAATGTCCCCAAGAGAACTCTCACCTTCCTGAGCAATATGGCGTTGAATTGACTGAAATATTCAAATCTATAACTCCACTATAGCTAACCCGACTTCTTTCCTCTAGCAAAAAATGTTATATAGACTATACAGAACACAGAATAGAATGAGTTGTTAATCTCTATCTGCAGAAAAGCTCCTAGAAATATATAAGGCTGTAGAGCTTGGGATACCATAGGCAAGGGATGCGAGTGACTTTGGAACATGTTCCAAGTCATGGAAAAATTTTACAGTTTTCATATTTTTGGAATGCATTATTGTCTGATTTTTTGCCCCCATCTAAGCATATGTAGTGTATATTGCAACAAAATTACTGTTCGTGGCTGTAATCATTGTACTCGGGTTGCCAGCATCTTAGGTATGTGATGTACAATCTGAATTTAGGGTATCCTAGCAGTGTAACAAAGTAGAAAGTTTTTGTATTACAGTCCTCCCAATGGGGTATGGACAGGCCCCCAGAGTGAAAATTCATTATATCCTTACAGAGAAATACTAGATAGTTTCTATTATATATTGAGTGATAATCTCAGCAAATAAATGCTTCTAACAACTCCATGCCAGTCCACATCAGGTTCAGGAGCTACCAGAGCCAGCAAGGTCTCCTGTGCATTGCGGTGAGGGGCTCTGTCTCTTACCTCTACAAAATCTCACTCTGGGAAATGTCTGTTT
>NW_004525391.1:16750-17608 GCF_000260255.1 Octodon degus
CTGGATGGAAAATGGAATATGAGGAAATTTCAGTTGGAAGGAAAGCAACCTCTAAGCACACAGAACATGTGAAGTGAAAGACTGAAAATATAACAGACCTCCAAAATAATTGTTCCAGTAGGCTAGGCTGTGTGCATGTGCAGCAAAGACTCATGTAACTCGGGGTGAACTCAAATCCCAGGAACATTACAGAACCTAGAAGTGACCACCACATACACTGGGTTCTGATCCAGGCAAGGGCAGTGAGCCGGATTGGCAGAGAGACCTCAGGCTCGCTCTGTCCTCACTCACCTACACCCAAACCTGCACGGTGTGCACCAATGTCAGGATTCCCAGCCAGGCAGAATGAGCAAGAGGAGCCACAGACACAACTGACTCTACACATGGTCTGAACCAAAACAGGCCTACTGGGCCTCCTACAGACACCTCTCTCATGAAAGACACAGCAGCTGGTCACAGAGGTTCCTTGAGAGAGGAGCTGCATTTATCTGCAGGGTGAAGTCATTACTCACTGGACACATCCAGGGTAGACCAGTCTTCAGGCTTCTGTGATGGGAAGGCCACACTGTTTGCATATTCCTGTGGCTCAGCCTCATCAGGATGACAGGTAGGCAGTAAATACTTTTCATATAGTGAATCTGGCCCAAGTTCATTTCCTTCCTCCTCACATAGACTGAGGTGAGAAAGAAGAAGAAAGCATTAACTGGGATGGATCAGAATCCACAGCTTCCCACATGGATGTCACAAAAGCTTGATGGTAAATTCCTGCAGGATTCAGAAGAGGCTGAGGGAAACTATGTATCCCTACACTGCACATTGCTTGTTTGCCCTGAGAATGAGACAGACAGAAAGACAAAA
>NW_004525391.1:18609-20356 GCF_000260255.1 Octodon degus
AAGGTCCTAAACTGTTGGATTTTCTTCATGGGATTTTACAGTTTTCGTTGCATACAGAAAAAAAAAAATGTTACTCCAATGAAGAGACACCAGAGAAATGTAGCCAGCCTGGGGCTTCTCCAGCTGCAACTCCATCAGGTCACGGAGCTGGGGACAGAGGCGATAGCTACACACACCATTACAATTGCCCTCACATACACTCAACTCTTTTGCTAGGGAAAGAAAAAACAAACCTTCCACAAACGCTTTGTTCATCCATGCACTTTCTAAGATCTTGCACTGAGCTTTTATCATTTAATTAAAAGACATTCTCTCTATGTTCCCAGATGAGGGTTCCAGTTTCCATGCCTCACCAATGCATCCTACCTCATGAAGTCCATAAAGGAAAATCTCTCAATGACTCTGAATGACCTCATCCACCTACACTGACAGTGACAAACTTCCCTGCTCTTATGCTACAATTACCATGCAACACATTTTTGTGAGCATGCTAGAGATTAGGAAAAAGAAAATCCAGGACAATTAATGACCCCATCATTCAAAATAGGTGCAGTATGACGATATATAGAAATCTTATTTGTGAAACAGGATGTTAGAAATTTATCATGATTCTGCCTGCCACTTCCACTATCTGACTTCCCATGGGAGTTTAGAGGAGATGGTGCCATGCATGTGCAGCACTTCCCGGGCCAGCATCCACCACATCAGACCCACAGAGTAAGTTCTCTTATTGTTGCATGGAATGGCAATATCCACATAACGCAGAGGAGAATCTGTGCTTCACAGAGCAATGGTTGGCAGAGTGACATAAGATGCCTCCATTAGGGGCTGGTACACAGTTCTGGGGTCAGTAACCACCAGAAGACGTAGCTCTTGGAAAGCTGCCTGGATCTGGGTAGTGAAGGTTCCAGGAATGAAGCGGCCAGTGATAAGAGTAGCCCCAGTGGCAGCAGCAAACTTCAGCACAGCCCACTGGCTGGTATGCCAAGAGTACATGATGCCGACGTCAGCAGAATTTTCAGTGGCCACAGTGGCTCGAGCTGCCAGAAGGAGCTTCTCCCAAGTCTGCTTTATACTTATGATACAGATTCCATCACTTTTCCTTTTAGTGATATTCTGCTCCATCTGAAAATCCAGGTTGTTGCCACCTAAGTGGGTTCCTGCAGCAAGGAACTTGAGGGCGTCCTCCTCCCTCATTTGCAGAACATCAAGTGTTCTGGACATTGTGAAGTTTCCCTTTAAATTATGGTGGGAATCAAGAACAACACCATATGGACCCAAAGCACTGTTGCACCTAGTGAAAAGTCAAGAAAAGATTTCCAAAAAACAACTAGGATGCAGGAAAAAATAATGCAACATCTGCAAAATGACTCAACATTAAACAACAAAGGACCAATAGTCATCGATGAGAAAGAAGGAGTCAATACAAATGATATAAAAAGAATATGGGCTGCAGTAATAGCAGAAAACTTCCCAAATGTGGGGAAACAATCTAACATTCAGGCATTCAAAGCATACAAAACTGCAAATAACATAAACTCAATTAAAAACACACCCAGACATAATAATCAAGATCCCAGAAATTCAGCGCAAGAACAGTATACTAAAAGCTGCTAGAGAAAAGAAACAAACCACATTTAAAGGAAAGCCTATCAGAATAATGGCAGATTTCTCTTCACAAACCACCAAGTAGAGAAGAGCATGGAACTCTTCTTGTACTTAAAGTCCTTCAAGAAAACAACTCCAG
>NW_004525392.1:0-9637 GCF_000260255.1 Octodon degus
AAAACAAGAGAGAAGAAAAATTTTCCTAGGACTGTCATGCTACAATGTTGTATATTGTTAGAGTTCTAAATTTCTATGTGAAAGTATGTAATTCTTCATTATTGTTTTTTTTTTTTTTGTTTGTTTTAATTTGTTTTAAAGTTTTTTTCTTCATATTCTGTAGGGACTTAAAATTACCGTATCAATACTTAAGGAAAATACCTGTTCCATGTCTAAGATGTTTGATATTCAGACAGGTAAGGAGGTTAAGCTCAACTCCCTATATTATAGAGTAATAATAATAAGCTTCCCTTTTGGAGGGCTAACAACCTAAGTTTGAGGACCAAAATTATGAAAAAAGAAGGTCTGCAAGGACAGTCAACAGTTTGTCCCTAGCCTTTGAAGATCAGTGAGGACTCAAGGAATAGGAGAACCTGTAATGTAACATCATGTAACTCAGTTGTAGACCAAATATTCTGACCAAGTGGATTATGGGGCTACAGAGGAAAGTGATTGATGATGTAGAGTGTGCCTAAGGAGAGTCACATGGAGAGAATACATTCTCTCAGGCAAATTGGTCAAACAATGGCTATGATTCATCCACATGGCTGACACTGAAAAAAGATCTACAAAGTGAGGTACAGGGTTTCAGAATAAATCCCGAGTGGATTAGACTGACCTTGTCAGATACAAAAGTTACATTTCTTGCTAGGTCTTGCTTTATCTTGGTCTTAATCATCCAGCAGAAAATTATAAAAGTGAAGTGTAGAAAGTAAAGCCATGTTGATATGGTGAGCTGCAAAATGCTCAAGTCAACAACTTCTGACATTGCCAGTCTTCTGAAAAAGCAACTACTATTATGGACTAATGGTCTATATTGGAATATTTTGCTGAATTCACACACCCGCAATATTTAGATGACAATGAAATACCCTTCTCTGGCAAAACTAAACAAAAACAGGGGATTAAATTGAAGGACAACTTTGTATCTGTTTATTCAAATTAATTAGGATAGATATTCAGTTACATTCTTTTAATTCAGTGAACAGAAAGATTTGTTCTAATAGTGTTTTTGGACAGAATATCATGTCTGTATCTTGTACTATGAAAGGCACTAAGAAGATAACAGTATGCAATCCATTCATTATTGAAAGTGTCATACTAACAGGTTTTGAAACTCTCATTGCTATTTGTTTCTCAAAAGAATTGTTTTTAAAAAGAAATAATACTATGAAAAGAAGTAAAATATGTTATCATAGTCTACATTTTTATCAATAAATGAATTTTGAGATAGTTCTCTAAAATTATTACTTTAACTCAGGGTGATATTAATAAACAAGAGGTGATGTGATATGAATTTGCTGTTTTCACTTTTCATATCTGTTTTGCTTACAATAAGTGATACCATAATTTGTATTTTAAATGAGAAAGAATAGGAATGTTGTGTCTTGCAACCTCATATAACTGGTGTGAAATGTATAAACTCTCTAGAGCCCAGCAGGTACACTCCAGCAATAGCAAGTGTTCTCAATTCAAGGAAGGGAATAAACGGCATTGGCTATCCACCTCTCCCTCCCTCCAGTGCTCTTTCACCAGCAGAGAGCATTGTTTGCTCCTGGGGATGTGGAATGGGTAAGACCCTTTAGTAGAGGAAAATCAAAATAATCATATATAGTCTTCACCATTCACCAAAGGAACATACAGAGCATGCCTTCTCTCTTTTCTAGTAAAGTCCTTCAAAATATAAGGATATCATTTTCACATGTTCCCTGGCATAGATACTAAATAGTGCAGTTATAGACTCCCATAGCATAGCTTTCATTTTCTTTTGCATCTGAGATACAAAATGACATTTGCCATTGTCTTTGAAGAAATGTCACCATGTTATAGATCAGCACATTAATCAACTTGATAGTTGATGTATATTTCCAGTAATAAGTAGGTAATTCATTATAAGACAGAAAGAGCACAAATCACTAAAGACCACTGAAATAACCCAAATATGCAAAGTAATCGTGACATTGAAGGACTAGAATGACATAGGAGATATTTTTACCTAGAGGTGGGAGAACTTCCTATTATATTGAAATTGGAAAAAGAGAAAAAAGGAAAAATAAAAGTGATTGAGCCCAAGTTAATAAGCAATAATAAGGACATTAATTAAAATTATACCTGATAGAAAGAGTAAGAGGCAGACATTGAGAGACGTAATTGATCATTCTATTTTTCAAACTAAATAACCAGGTGATTATATCAGCCAATAATGAAGCAAGAGTTCGGGATTCAGAGCAGAATCAATTGTGGAGGTTTACATTTAGGAGCTGTTGATGTGATGACAGCATCTGAGACCATGGAACTCAGAGACATCATCTGGGGGAGGAGCACTACCAGGGATAGTAGAGAGTCCTAGGCTCAGTCCTTAGTGGGTCTCAATGTATCAGTTGAAAAGAGAAATTCTGACCCAGGTAAACAGAATAAGAAAAGCAATTGATAAGGCTGAGATCAGAAGGAAAACAAAGTGTCAAATTGTTGAATGCTACTGAGAAGTCAAGAATAATTAGAAGATAAGTTGTTGTTACTTTTTAATTTTCATACTGATTCTGAGGAGTAGTAGTCTAAGATTTAATTGGAATAAATTCATTCCTGCCAGAGTCACAAGAGGTGAACACAGTGACTACTGATAATTCTCTTTCAAGGCAATAAGGAATGAGTCAAACAAGACTCTCCCTCAGCTTCTATATGCCTTGATCATGAGAGGATTTTGCTCAGCACAATAAAGGCAACATGTTCCTCCCATACCCATATTTACATCACTCAGAAAGTTTATCAGAACATTAATTCACTCTTCACAAAATCAATTTAGTCTCCCTTACATTTTTCCCATAAATTGATATCGGCACAGAAGTCTCTTCTATCAAAACAAGAAAGGTTTACATGGATTTAATAACCTAATATTTAAAATTCATTTATAGACATATTTAAATCTGGACGTCACAAACATGAAATTTCCCTAGTATCAGAATACAAGGGTGGGGAACATACATATAAACAGATAGTAGGTCACCTTCACATGTGATGTAAGTTGTGTCCCTTGGCAGGCAAGATCTGTTTTTCCAAGCATCAGAAGGACATTCCCAGAGGGTGGTATCAGTTTTTCGACATTGTATTCCATCCACCCACTGGAGTTTAGAGCTTTCCCTGGTCCTGGCAGCAATAGACGTGTTGAGGGTCCCACTCTCCCCACATCCAAGCTGTCTGCAGATCACTGACAAGGTCACATCTTCCATGGGGCTGCGGCAGACGCTGCCCCAGGTCCCATTGTAGAAAACCTCCAGCCACCCAGAACACTCCTGCTCCTTGCTAACCAACCTGAGATCCAGGAACTCTGAAACAACAGGGCACCAAATCAGTCATCCATTCATGCTATGTTTATTTTATATGAAGTGAAAACTGAAGAGGTAAATCGTACATGGAAATACTGAAACTACTTTACCTTTTGCCTGTCTTGTAGTCTTAAACCTGTCATTTACTTTCTGTCACAGTAAGGTACAGAAAAATAAAAGGTAGAGATTCTGACCTGAGGAATCTGCAGGTAGCAAGACTGAATTCAGCTTCCTGAACAAACATCTGAAGGACTCTGTAGAAAGTAGCGTTAGCAGTAGAGGGATGACAGAGGAGTAGAGCACTGAACATGTTCACTTCCTGAAACTTAGAGTCTATGAATTCTTTGCCTTACTTTGTGAAAGAGCTTTGTAGATAAGAGTAAGTGAAGCTATTTTATGAGGATTCACCTGGTAATTTCAGTAGGTAGACTTCTGCAGTCAAATGCTTTACCCCTGTATAGGAAACTTTCTGGATTAACTAGGTGAATCACACTTCATAGCATCCTTGTACTATATCTTAAATAGCAGATACCATATTTGTAACCTTGGTTACATGGAAATATTACCATAGAAGTATGCTCAGAAAGTTATAATGCATTCATTTTGAATGATCAAATGAATATAAGAAGTTTATAGAAGCTAGGATAAGCATGGATGTAAGTCTCCCCTGAGTTTCAGAGGAATGTAGCCCTATTGACACCTTATTTTCAGCACA
Organism: Octodon degus; assembly: GCF_000260255.1. Taxonomy (NCBI): domain Eukaryota; kingdom Metazoa; phylum Chordata; class Mammalia; order Rodentia; family Octodontidae; genus Octodon; species Octodon degus. Next base: position 4,078 of record NW_004525392.1, read on the forward strand.
TCCGAGTGTGAGTACACTTCTACCTAAACAAGTACTATGTGAGGTTAATAACCATGTGGTAATTTGTTAAATCAGCAATAAGAATCTAATACAGCGGTCTTCAACATCTGTGATCACAGGGAACTGATTAACACTGTAGGGATGGGGCTGGTGAGATGGCTCAGTGGTCTAAAGCACCTACTTAGAACAAGCTTAGCAAAACACAGGGACTGCGGTTCAAACCCACAGAACCACATGCCAGCCAGCCCCGCACCCTGGTGGGCTGAGCTGGCCACACACACACACACACACACACACACACACACACACACAAATTTAAAAAAACACTGTATGGACTGACTGTGAAGTGACAGATAGGAAGGAAGGACAAGAAGCACAACTACAGGAAAAAGTCATAACACCTAATTTTTTCTGCTGCTAAACAGAAAAACACTGTAGATAGAACCTTCCTACCTCTGTACCATTCAGCTACTGTCTCTAATCTCATTTTATGATCAGTGGCCATCCTGAAAACCTTCCCTCCTCTTCCCATTTGTGGACAGTATGAACAGTGTGAACATAGACCTGAGCAAATGACTCCTGCATCTTCCTTGTGCCAACAGTCATGTTTTCCCCAGCCCAGGGAAGGACATTTCCACATGTTGAACTCTTCTCCTGTGCAGTTCACCTCATCCAGCCAGATGGGTCCAGATCCTTGACCAAAGTAGGCAAAGGCTGTGGCATTGAGGGCCACTCCACAGTCCAGCTGTCTGCACACCACGTTGGCATCACTCAGGTCCCAGCTGTCATCACAGATGGTGCCCCAGAAGCCCTGATGCAGAATCTCCACTCTCCCTGCACAGCGACCACCCCCATCCACCAGGCGCAGCTTTCTGCTATCTGAGGAGAAAGAGTCTGGTCAGTGATGCTGACATGGGAAGGAGCAGTTTTTGTCCTCGGGACATCCTCACCTGAGCAGTTGATAGCCGGTATGACTGAGATTATGGAGCCTGCTGAATCAGACAGTAACTCCTTGCAATTGTGGGGCAGCTGGAGCTGGTTTCCTATACACAGGGTGAAAGAGAGGAAATGTTACTCAATGGTAGACTAGTGAAGTTATCTAAGATAGAAACTGTGAAACAGAAGCAATGTTTTCCTGTCTTCAGAGCTTAACTTCTACATGGAGATGTTTTGTTTTGACTGTGCTAGACCTTTTGTTTGAAGCAACGCACTAAAAATGACTAAGAGAAGAGCAATAGCTAGCATTTGAAATAATTACAGAATGCCTATGAAACAAGAATTTTCTGAGCCAAAATATCATTGAGATATAAAGGGCTAAGTGAGTCTTCTTTGGAAATCTACTTTTTCACAGGTAGTTGTGAAGACAGGAAAACCTCAACAAAATATTTGACAGATACACAGCACTGCAGAACACATATATAACTCGAGGTTGCCCACAGATCAGAGACAAAAATGTTTATTAAACAATCAAATATGCAAAATGTGCTAAAATATGATAAAATATCAAATATTTTGTATCACAGAAGAAAGGATACATTAAAGGTGATTACTCTTCATTAATATAGATGCTCAGTTTCTACACAGTTTATTTTTCAAGTGATTTGCCTGAAAAAAAACCTGTGTCTATCAGAAGAAAAATTAACCCTTTCTGAAGTATTTTTATGATTTGTCATCTAAAATAATAACTTGACAATCATAAATAACCATATTGAATATTTTAATAGAAAAAAAATAAATATATTTTTGCACATAATGTCCAAGTATTGCTCTTACCTCATGGTATCTAAATAGCTATGATTAAAGTGCCAAATGCCCACAATGGATATAGACATTGTATGTCATAAATGTGTAATAATAATAACAACAACACAACAACAACAAGGTTGTAAATATGTAAACACGATGTAGAGCAGGCACTAGGTGGTAAGGTTAAAGAGATTAAAAAAGAAAAGAGCAGTGTTATGTACATGTACCTACAACACAAGATAAATACATTCTTCACGCACTGAAAATATGCAAAATAAAATAAAAATTAAGGTTAAAAAACTGTCTTATAACAAATAAAATGATATGGTATGTATCTTGGCAGACAAAGCATATAACGTCTAATAAAAGTTTAAGGTTGGAAAAGCTCATAGCCAAAATTAAGAACTTGAAGTTGAAATCTTACAATATAGTAGGTCATAGCAAGCTAGAAATAGTGAAATGGAAGAAGAGAATACAAAAAAGCACAGGAAACCAGAGGAATAGGAAACATGAAAGAGTAGTAATACAATGTTGAGGAAATATAAGATGACTACATAAGTTTTCAGTGATCACTATTATAATTGGCATAGGTAAATTATAAAATACACAAATGGAATGCTTAATGCATTTATGTTTTTTAATCATTGTAGTGGTTGATTGACTGTCAACTTGAGAAGTTTAGAAGCTTCACTAAATCAGTTCAGCAATTCCACACTCTAGAGTGTATAAAAACCACCTTAATATGGCTCATAACTTAAAGAATATAAAAGAGAAGTGAAGAAAGATAGATGGTTCCCTTTTCTTTGGAGGAGCTCTGGTCTTCACCATCAGATTTATGTCCTCTCCTGGCTTCTACCACAGACTCTACAGATTCTGCCTTGGATCCATTAGCCTTCTGGTGTAGACTCATCAGCCTTCCTGTTGCAGACCCATGATATCAAATTTCACTGAACACTGCAGTAAGTTCCAGGCTTGGGATTGAATGTTTCATTTTCCAGTGTGCAGATGTCCTTGCAAGTTTCCTCATCCAACTCTGTGGCTGACTGTGGTAAGCTAATCTAGTAATTTCTTATATATTTTTACATCTTGTGTTACATCTGTTCCTGTAGTAAAATCACAACTGATAAAATTGTAACCAGATTCTGTTATATTGAATAATTTGATCAGCGAGCTTTGTTGCTTCTCCTTTGACTCTAGGCTGACCTCAGAGAGTTGCTTATAAGCAAAATTATATAGTGGAGCCATGTTCATTGCAGAACTATTAATAATAACTACTGTCATTAATTTTGCTAATATTTTCATTTTAATTTCTACTTTGGAAAGAAGTGAGAGCCAAACTGCATTTATGTAAGACAGATTTAAATATCAACTGACTGTGCTGCTATAGTATTTAATAATTTCATGTCTTGCCAAAAGTCAAGACAAGGACATTTTGTACAATTATAGGTCTATATCCTTTAGAATAACAATGTCTTCAGCTACAATAAAAGTTTCCACGTGTTCCATCCACATTAAAGGATACTAAGGACAGATGATGTCTGAATTAAATACATCTGCTCAAATTATTCACTGTGAACAACATACTTGGGAATGGGTAAAATCTGAATAGGGCTTAATCTAACTATTATGATAGTGCTAAATTATGTAACTTGACAGTCCTATCTAAGGAAAATCTTTATTTTAGGGGTAAATGGACATGTCAGCTACATTTTTTAATTTGTTCATTCAGAAAAATTTCTATCTATTCAGTAAGAATTGGAGAAGGTAGAGGAGTAGAGTATATCCAATATAAGACAATGTTAAAATTCGAGAATCTGGGGATTTAGATTATTCTCACATCGTGTGTGTGTGTGTGTGTGTGTGTGTGTGTGTATATATATATATATATATATATATATTTTTTTTTAACTGAGGATTGAACTCAGACCCTTGCACTTGCCAGGGAAATGTTTATTCTACTGAGCCATCTCCCCGGCCCCCTTGTGTATAATTTTGAATTATATAAAAGATATTTTACGGGGCTGGTGAGATGGCTCAGTGGTCTAAAGCACCTATTTGAACAAGCTTAGCAAAGCAAAGGGACCACGGTTCAATCCCCCAGCACCACATACCAGCCAGCCGCGCCCCCTGGTGGGCTGAGCTGGCCACACACACACACACACACACACACACACACACACATAAATAAATAAATAAAAAGAAAAAAAAAGATATTTTACAAAACACAATGAACAAGAAAATTTAAAGCTAGCATAAAGTCCATTATTAAGACATTCAATTAAAAGCAATGCTACTGATAAGAAAATCATTAAACAGAAGAAATCCCAATAATGATGTTTAAAACCTCTAAGACAAATTAAAGCCCTAAGTGAATTGAGGCCTATATATATAAATGAAATGTGGAACCTGAATATTATCAATCAGTTACCTCCATATTCATATGGTGGTTAAGTTCATTTGCATTAAACATAGCAGTATTTTTGAACTAATTATGACAAGGTGATTCTGCATTTTTATGGGCTAAGAACAATGAGCACATTTTGACAAAAAAGCAAGAAAATTAAACTACTATTTTCAGTTGTAACAATTAAGAAAAGATATAGTATTAGTAAAAGGACAGACAAATGACAGAGTGGAATACAAAAGAATATATAAACAGGGTAGGTGACATCTGAACTGTTTTTGAAAATGATGAGACTACATGTGAGCGTCTTGTTTTAGAAAAGGATTCAGTCAATTGAGCCTGAAAAATAATAGGAAATTTTTCTCATACTGTGCACACTATACACAGTATCATCTCAGAGTGAGTGTAAAATTAGATGCAAGGGAAAATAATTAAATATTCTTAGTGAATATATTTATTATATCACAGAAGGTAATTTTTTTTAATAATTCAAAAGAACACTAAGGATACAAGAAAACTTTGCTAAATTGTGCTTCATTAAGATTAAGAATTTGACTTTGCAAAAAAAAGGCATATCATTTAGATAGTTAAAAGGAAGGAGTCAAAAAGTCATAATAAACAAACACATATTTGGACAAAAAGCTGTTCTCACAATGACCTGAAGCATCATTACTGGTAATAATCAAGAATTTGAAAGAACTCCAATCTCTACCATCTGTTCATCAGACTGATACAGGGCATGGGATCATTCTGTGGAAAATGATAAAACAACAGTGACCCTTTGGTCCTTCTGACCACTCCTCATTCATCTGCTTTGTCTGTAATTAGCATAGCCACTCCTTCTTTTCTCCAGGTTCTTGTTGTTTTCCATCCTTTAATTCTTAGTCTATGAATTTTGGAGTGAGGATCAATGTTTCTTGTATGCAGCACATTGTTGGATCTTGTTTCTTGACCCATTCCGCCTGTTTCTTATGATGAATGAATTGAGACCGTTCATATTGATGCTCATGATAAAAACAGGTATTGAATTATTTTCTTCCTGTTGAATCTCTTCATTTTCTCTAATATTTAATTTCTCACTTTTCCTGGTGAGTTCAATCTATTGGACATTTTGACATTGCTATTTTCATTGTTTCTTCCTAGGATATCCTTGAAAAGTTTCAGAGCCAGTCAAATAGCTCAGTGGATTAATGCACCTGCAAACAGGTGCAGGGGCTTGGAGTTTGATCCCAGGGCCTGCCGAGTTGGCCCTGCCACTGAAGTGCACAGACACAGCAATTGAGACCGGGTGTGCTAGTGTACACATGTAATCCCAGAACTTGAGGGGCTGTAAACAGGAGAATCACTATGAGACCAATCTATTAGTGAGACCCTGAACATCCTGTAGACTCTTACCTAAAATACAAAAAA
>NW_004525392.1:9857-11148 GCF_000260255.1 Octodon degus
GAAAGAAAGAAAGAAAGAAAGAAAGAAAGAAAGAAAGAAAGAAAGAAAGAAAAAGAAAAAAGAAAGAAAGAAAAAAGAAAATTAGTTTTGTGATTCTGGTTTGATCATCACAAATTGCTTTATGTGTTCTTTATTACACAAGTATGTTATATTGTCATCAATTTGGAAATATAATATTCTAGGAAATGTCACTCTAGGTTCAAAATTTTTTAGGGCTTGAAACAATTCATTTCAACATCTTGACCTCACTGTGTTAAGAAGTCTGCTGTAATTCTGATAGGTGTTGCCTTATAGGTGATTTGCTTATAGGTAGTTTGTTTCTTTTCTCTAACAATTTTTATGATTCTGTTGCTGTATTGAATTTCTGGCATAGTGCCTATTGTATATTTTTAAATTTTTTTCTAATCATACCAATTTGAGGTACTATATGCCTCACATTTCTGTGTGTAAAATTCTTTTTCCATTTTTATAAAGTTTTCTCATATTAGTTCTATAAAGAGGACTTTAATGTCTTGTATCTACCTTCTTATTTTTTATTGATTATATTTGATCTTGGATTAGTATCCTTTGCATCTTACTCCACAGTTGCTTGATCAAGTTTTCATGGTTATGTGCTTCTTTTCCAGGTGTTTCTCACTAGTTTATCACCAATCACAGCCCTGCATTTTAGGTTTGATATTCTATCTTCATACTTATCTATTCTGCTGTGTATGTTTCCACAGCGTTTTATTCACCAGGATTCATGTTTGAGATTGTTATATGCATTTTGGCTTTTTTATGATGTGCCTTCATGATTTGCATGTCTTTTGTTAGCTAACAAAAGTCAGTATCACCAGTATCTTCTTCAGACTCATTAACCTTTGTTTTACAAGGATCATTATCTCTTCCTATGCTATTAGGTTTGCTTTGAATTTGCTAATGTTCTTATTGATCTCTTTCATTACTTGTATTTTTACCATTTCAGATATCTCAGCTGTGTGCCTACAATTAATGACACTCTGGTAAGAAAAAAATAAGATGAATTCCAAGTATAATCTTGAGTCAAAGAACTCTTCAGAATATACATTGTATTTTTATAGAAAGATAAAAGTCAAAGGAAAGATTTCCTTAGTGGTACAAGTATTGTGATTTCTTTGCAGGGGAGAACACAGTGAATGGTGAGATTTACAGGTCATTGCTGGGAAACCTGCTAGTATTCTGTTTGAAGATCTGGGAAGAGGTACCTAACTGGCTCTACATTTATTTTATAGAGTGTTTTGTATTAACTGGCATTAAGTAACATTTATTTAAA
>NW_004525392.1:12308-17324 GCF_000260255.1 Octodon degus
TGAGTGTCTAAACTTGGAAATTGGCAGCATCATATAATGGTCACTACTGTTAAAGTTTTCTTTTCCTGGGGATTTGGTGTGTGAGGAGAACTAAACAATCAGAGTAAGAATGAGTCCTTCATGTGTAGTGGTCTAAAGACAAATTCAGAAGGGATGTACAGGTTGGTTTTCAATAGCTGAATCCCAGGAATAGACAGATAGGATAGGTATCAATATAAGCATACTTATGAAGACATTATTCTATCAGTCAGCCTGACAGTTTGTGATATTTGACCTCATTTTGTAAGCTCTGCATTTATTTACTCAATCTAAACTTAATAGAGAAAAAGATTATGCTTGCCTATAGCATTATTATAAGCATCTTTTAATATTCATATAATAATAACATAGTTATTCAGTAATTTCCACATTTATACATACATCAACATCCATTATTTTTTCCATTTATACATGAGAAAGGTATTCACTAAATAGTTTGAAACTGAGGGAAAAACTAGGTTAACTGTGAAATGAGGGCTGGCCAGATAGCTCAGTAGACTAAAGCCCCTGCTTAGGCAGATCACAGTGGACAGCTTTAAATTCCTGGCTTGCCAAGCCGGCCCTGCCTGCAGGGCATGCTGAGATGGTGACTGAGTCTGGGCATGGTGGTGCAAGCCCAGCACTTGGGAACTGAAAACAGGAGAATTGTTATGAGTCTGATCTACATAGTTAGACCCTGTAGACCCTGTGTTAAATACATGGGGAAAAAAAGTGAAATGAAATTTATATTGTTTAAGCAGAAATAAAATTCAGAAGCTGCCTCAGAAGAATTTGAGACATTGTGCAATCACTCTTGCTCTTGCTTTCTCTCCCCGCTCTGTTTGTCTTTCCCTATCTGTCAATTTTGAGACATTGTTTTGCTCCAAGAGAGAATATTTAAATGGTACATAAAGTCATAAGTATGATCTGCAAACAATTTCAAATTTGGTTCAGAGCTTTTAGAAGGTATTTGAGTATAGAGAAGCATTTGGTCTATAATAGGATATGGAAAGAAGAATTCCAGCATGGACCTTTTTTTTCCTACAGAAAATGTATATTCAGCAATATTTTGTTTTTCAGTTAATGTCTTAGGATTATGTAGGACAAACCTAATGACTTTTACTATGCTTTCTTAAATAGTGACTGTAAACATTATAGATAAACATGCTCATATATTTTTCTTTTTTCCTTTTTTTAAAGAGAAAAAAATTAGACCCAATGTAGAATTTCACTAAACAAAATGATAGGACTTCAACAATGGTAATTATATTGCATGCTATTGTCTTCAAATTCGTTGTTCAGGTTGTCATATGTAAGCATGCAGGATTTATCCAAAAAAGTAATAAAAGATTAGAAAGAAGAAAAAATAAGCATTAACTGTTCCTTTCAATAGACCAATAGAAAGTAAAAGTACAATTATCCAGGTATATATTTTCCCTTCCTTCCATCTTTCTTTTCTCTTTTCCCTTATCCCACTTATTCCTTTCCTTTGAGCAGTTCTTTTCTCTTTCATAGTATCTTTTGTACCTTTAAGATTTTACTTATTCTTTCAAGTTCTTACACTAGGGAGACAATACTATAATCACACATTTTTCTGATGTTAATATATTAAAATGAAGTCTTAAAGGGCCAACCAAATAGCTCATTAGATTAAGACACCTGCTTATGCAGATGCAGGGACCAGGTTTCAATCCCTGGTGTGTCGTGTCTGCCCTGCCACCAAGGCACGCTAAGATGGCTATTGAGACTGGGCATGATGGTACACACCTGTAATCCAAGCATTTGGGAGGCTGAAAATAGGAGAATCAGAATCATTACAAGTCAAATCAATGTAATGAGAAACTGTACTAAATGCACAGTAATAATAATAATAACAACAACAACAATAATAATAAAATGAAGTCTGAGATTCTGAAGAGTTTATAAGAACATTTTAGCTTGTGTCATGATTAGAAAGAAATGATGATAATATCTTTTACATGAACATGGAAAAGTCAGATAGATACAAAATGTCAACACAAATAACTTAATACTACCACATAAAATGAAAGTTAGTGAAATCATCAGTGATATCACTAATAAATAGACTTCAATATCACTGAGCATTTGCAATAGTGACTGTGTTCTCTGCTTCTGGACAGAGCATTCCCTGAATGTCAGTGGATACACCCTTGTTTCCTTCTTTGCACCTTCTCGCTTCCACTTGTGTCCACGAGCACAGTTATCATCACTGTAGCAAAATGACTGAGTGCTGCCAGTTGTGCAAGAGTAAATCACAGTCTCAGGTATTCAAATGTGTCTGCCATTTATTTTTTCCTTTTATTTACTGGTCATATTAAATGGTGCATTTCTAGCTCCCATGAAGACAGATGAAATTTCTTCATTTGAATGAAATAACACCACAACTTTTGAAAGTCCTATTTTAGAGGATGCTGGGACATCTGAGTAAGGTCTGCTCTAGTTGTTACAATATCAACTGAGTATTTGAAAATAATTTCTCATGATTGAGGTAAAGTGACATCAATTTAATATACTTTCTTCTATCAGATTGTCTTGGTCTTTTAAGAATCCATTGAAAAATACAAATTAGGCATCATATTGTACTTATTTATCCTTTTGTACAACTTACAATTCATCATAAAATTTTAGATATTGAATTATTTGTTTAATTCATCTAGGTTTCTAACATGTAGATAAAATATGCCCAATTATTTCCTCAAAGCAGCCCCCTTACTTAATCATGAATAATTAACATATCGTGGCTTGAGCACAATACAAAGGGCCTCAAGTGGTGGACCTTTACATTCAATGAGCATTTTCCATGGGCTGAAACATTGGCATGTTCCATCTCTCTTTGAGTTTTAAACATTTATCTTGAAATTCTTGCCTTGAGTTTTGAGATACAATATAATGTGAATTTATCTGAGGCATTTGTTAAAACACAACATATTAAATCTACAGTTCTGGATCAATAAGTAACGATTCTCATTATAAATGGTGAAAGCCAATTCAAGTACATTTGGTGCACAAATCTGGCAGAGTTCACAGTAAGGAGACACTTATTAAGAGGGTGCATGAGAAATGGGATTCAATTCATCCAAAACATTCCACCTACTTTTTTCCTAGTATCTGCTTCCTTCATTTTACATTTTCTATTTACAAAAGCTTTTCCACGTAACTGAATCTCTGAACCCTGCCATGCTTCTTTGCTGCATAAGAAAATGATAAATGCTGGGTAGGGTTCTGTTGATCACATGTCTTGTCAGCCCATCATGTAATCAAGGAGAAGGGAACACTGAGCATCAGCACAGTGTCTGGAAACAGAGTCCAATGTGAGGATCCACTACACACAGGATACGATGATTAGCCAACAGCTAGGGTTAAGAAAGCATGTAGACTCTATGTAAAAGGAACTGTATTGTGAGCATTTTAAAAGATTTTACTCTTTTATATGGTAAGGCAGAAGTAATTTTTGTCTTCTTTAGCAAACGAATGAAAATGATAAAACATAAGTCAGCGTACCAGATGTAATTAATTCTGTTCATTCTGTATGAGATTATAAAGTTCACAAGAAATAATTGTGAAAATTGCCAGAAATTTATGTACTAGAAGGGTGATATTGCAGGACAGTTTAGGGGAAGTGGTCAGCATAGGGCATGAACTGGGTGGCTAATGTGATGGAGATGATAAAGGTTACCACATGCTTATTTTACCTCTTGTATTTACAGAAGTTGCTCTCTGTTGCATGCATGTGATGTATGCCTGTTAGACCCTGTGAACCTTGGCTCACCCCAGAAGCAAAGGCTACAATCCTCATTGGCCTAGGTTATACAAATGCATAAAATAGTTATAAATCAGCTTACCCATATAAGTATAGACAAGGCAAAGACCCTATGATGAGAACATCAGCTAGAGCTTATCACTATCAAGCAGCTTACTGGCTGTTTTGGCAGTTCTGCTTTCTCAACATTATGATTCAAAGTTTCATATTACTTTGATTTTCTGAGCATCTCATTTTTCATGAACTAGTTCCATATTCATATGGCTCTGGGGAGGATTCTATCTTGTGTCACTCTTCCTTCTGCTGATGTTTGAAAACCTTGTGTCCTGTGTCCTGGCTTGCAGATGCTTCACTTCAATCCTTTCCTCTGCTGTCACATGGCCAACTTACCTGTGTCTGTTACTGTTCCTCCTCTTCTATGGATATAGTTATATTGGGTTAAGAGTATTAGTAAGTGACTTCAGAAAATTACTGAGGACTCTGCTATAGACATTAGGATAAAATTTAACACTCTCTCAAATCCTCTCTGCTATGTTAAAAGATTTTATTCTGTATTTGAGCTGCATCAGTGCAGTTTAATTAATCTTTTTCTCAGACACATCTTACTTTGAGGCCGGGCTACTTCACAGTCTGATCAATTGTACCATGAAGAGGAAGTTTGCAGGGGTGGTTGTCATAGAATGAGCAAGTAGTAAATTACAACGAGAATAAATTTTAAGAAAAATGTAGTTTTATCATGGACTATTTAATATTTTCTAAATTTGACAATTGTAATTAAGTAATATATATATATATCATATATTAAATGGTATGTTAATGGCATTTTAGTGTCTACACAAGGTGGTAATATTAGTAAGAAGTGAAATATTTATGGTGTAGTATTTCCATGGATGTTGTTATGTGACAGACAATAGAATTTAAGCCAGAGCTATCTATATTTTTATTTGAAATGATAATAATGTTTTACATTCCTTGTTGATATTTATTTTTGTGACACCAGGGATGAAATTCAGCACCTTCACACAGTTATAGCATTGGGACATTTATGTATTTATTATTAATTTTGTAATTTTGAAACAAAGTCACACTAACTGACTAAATTGCTCAAGCTAGGCTTAAACTTGCAAATCTCCTGCAGACCCATCCTAGAATACTGAGATTATGGATGTGTGCCACTATGCCCAGTATATGTGTATTTTTGTAATTGTTTCCTTTAT
>NW_004525392.1:19314-20706 GCF_000260255.1 Octodon degus
CACCTGTTTACATCCTCCCAAGAGATAGGATTACAGGTGTGCACCACCATATCCAGTATCAATTGCTGTCTCATCACTTCTGAGGAGCAGGGCCAGCATATCAGACCCAGGAATTGAACCCCTGGCCCTTGCATCTGCTTTCTGGTACTTTAATCCCCTGAGCTATTTGGCCTACCCTTTCACCTCTGATTTTATCTGCGTCTATATCCTTTATTCCAGTCTCTTACTAATTTTCTGAGATAAAGCTATATTTTGCTTGAGATATCTCCTCCATCATGTTTGGTATACTTGATCACTCAGGTCCACAAATATCAAAGCTCTTTTCTTTAAAGCAAAACTAACTTTTTGTTATTAGGATTTTTCATTCATCTTTTCAATACTGAGGTGGTTTCTATGACTATTAATTTTGGTTTGGAATATCCCACAAGTCTAATTTGCTAAAGGTTGTCCACTCATTGCATTGTGCTGTTAAGGAATGGTGGAAAAGGGATTGGGCCATAGCTCAGTAGCTTAAGTGCCTGCCTAGCAAGCACAAAGTTCTGCATTCAATCCCTGGTACCACAAGGTGGTGGAAACATTATGGAGTGGAGAGATTCAAAGTTATTGTGGCATGTCCTTGATAGGGATAGCCAGAGTAAAATATTTTCCTGTTTCTCTCTCTCTCTTTCTCTCTTCCCATTTTCATTCTCATCAAATTCCTAAGCACACTTCTCTGAAAGGACTAAAATCATATATAACATCATCTATATAACATCATATATAACACCATCTCTTGTGTACACATTAAGACATTATTACATCTAATACAGATCTTTTAGCACATGGATAAGTGTCTCTTCAAGGCTTGACTTTGCTTTGAAGGAAAACTACTGAGAAAATCTATTGGAGTGTTTATGGAAGATGATATGTGAGCCAGGCATTTGATCCACAGTTCATTCGTCCGCACCTAAGATCTGTACTTATGTTTGAATTTATAATAGCCTTTCAACATACCATAAATCCTTAAATTTGTTGCATCCTATAATTTGACCCATACACCTGCAAACAGTATAAAGCAGTGTCTCATGCTGTATACATGAGGAAAATGTGACTTAGAAAGTGTCACATTTTCTATGACAGCCTTTCTATTGCAAAGGGACAGTGAGTGAATATTTGCAAATGATTTGAATTATAAGTAAGTGATAAAAGGAAAAGTGAACAGGTTTGCTTCTAATTGAACTATTTCAAAAACACAGTATTACCAATGTATCACTTGTGTGATAATCACTAACAGATTACTATAAGATCTGATAAGATCATTAGATCAAATAAGACCACTAGAAAAGGAAAGAAAATCAACTCACAGTATAGGTGTAAATTACATAAATTCCATCATCCTTAGCTTTTTGAGCA
>NW_004525393.1:0-20495 GCF_000260255.1 Octodon degus
GTATTATTCAGCTATAAAACAGGATAAATTTAACTCTTTTGTTGGTAAGTGGATGCCACTAGAGAACATACTCTTAAGTAAAATAAATCACACCCGCATGTGCAAAAAAAAAAAAAAAAGATAGTATACCTGTAACATTTTTCTAATTTCTAATAATTGGTAGCTTTAGTTGGTTCCTTGATTTAAGTGTTTATTTACATGCCAAGAACAAAGCATTGATATTGGTGTTAGGAAGGAAAAATTTTCTTTCTTTTTACATGCAATTGGCAAACTGTGGGTGGGAAAAGATTATTTTTAAAGACAGAACAATTCTGGATATTCTAATATAACACTTTTATGATGGTTTATAAAACTTTTACTTTTTTCAGATTTCATAAGTCAAACTTAGCATATTATTATCTTCTCCTTAAAAGCATGTTTGTTGTATTCTGATTTTAAAAGATTTATTGAAGTTCAAATTGTGGGGAAAAAATGTGATTTCCCTGCTCACCTTTGGAGGTGCCTCCTTTCCGGGCCTCTCTAGGTCACCCTGAGCTTCAGCTGCTGCTTCTCGGGTCTGGTCCCTGCTGTTTGCACTCACTCAAAGCTCATTAGCAATACTGTGTGATACCTCAGATCTGCTGAATGCTAAATAAAGCGTTAAATGTCTCAGAAAGCATGCGTTGCCTCCAGACAGGCTGGTTCATACCTGCTCAGTTCATACGCCAAGTTGATTTCTAACACTTTTGTTTAGTCTTTCTTAACAAACATCAGTTGGTTTTTAATACTGGTATCTTTGAGTTCTTTAATTACCTCGGTCACTGAGCAAAGTTACATAATAGTTGATAAGAAACTTAGTTGTGTAGCGCTGGCTGTCTTGGAAGTTGCCTGTAGTGCTTTTAGCTTTCTGTGGGGGATTTTAATCACTAACTGTGAATATGAGATTCTTTCTCTTTAATTCTGATACTCAGCTTTTCCTCTAAACTATAATCTAGTGATTGATTGACTTCTGCACTGACAAAATTTACACTATTTCACTAAACCAAAAATATAATTTTTCTTAGTTTTAATTTCTTTAACAAAATTTTGCTCATTGGGCTTTAAAATATGATACAGATTTCCTTAAAGATCAAAGGATACTGCATTTTTTGTTTTTAATTTGATTTTAGGGAAATTCCAAAACTACTTTAGATAAATGCATAGAACTTATATTACGAGACTGTTAGTGTTTTTAAAATTTTAATGTTACAATCAGGGCTATGTTCTTACAAACTGTCCTAAAGGATGAAAATGTGTTTAGCAACTAAAATAAAGGAGGGTAAGAAACCTATTTGATATCTTTAAAGTTCTAGTTTAAAACAGAATGTCTTCCATAAAAAGTAGGACTGTAAGCTAGCTACTTCAGTTTGTTGTTTCTTTGTATAATCTATAGGATTTGTTCTAACTGCTGGATACCCAGAAAAACTCTTTGAAACCAACTTGGCACTGAGAACAAAGAAAACTCGCTAGAGAAGAAACGTTTAAAAGAGAAAAAGTGAAAGCAACCCACCCTCCATTTTCTATAGCTTAGACATTAAAAGCAAGCTGCGAATGATTCTTGTAACATGAAAACTAAGATCCACTTTCACTAAGACTTACTTCCTGATGCCATTCCTTGAGTCCTGCAAAGGAGAAATGTCCTAGGTGTCTGATGCAGAAATTAAAGTTTCAGGCAAAATCTTACAATGAACCCTTGGCCTTCAATCATTTAAAATCAGTTATCCCATCTACTCACGTTCTCCTGTTCCTTCAGTTGATAACAGTTAGTGTTTATTGAACCTATAGTCTCAGAGACCTTGACTGAGAGGTGGTGGTGTTGTTTTGCTGGGGCTTGAACCTTCAGCCTTCTCGCTGAGCTAATCTCCAATCCTTTGTATTTTTTAAATTTTGAGATAGGGTCTCACTAAGCTGCAAATTGTATAGGCTTGGCTAATCTTGTGATTGTCCTGCCTCAGCATCCCACGATGCTGGTGTTACAAGGAGTACACTACTAGGCCTGGCTGTTGTCTGTCTGTCAGTCTGAGTTGAATCTGTATCTCTCTCTCTCCTCCTCTCCCCTCCTCTCCCCCCTCCCCACCCTCCTTTCTCCGTTCTCTCTCTCTCTCTCTCTCTCTCTCTCTCTCTCTCTCTCTCTCTCTCTCTCTTGCGCGCCCGCATGTTTGGAATAAAATGCAGGATCTTGCATATTCAATGCAAGTGTTCTACCACTGTGCTGCACCCCTAGCTTTTGATCTGTGCATTTTTGCATGTGAAAAGGAAGGAGAGGGAAGACAGGGATGTAAGAGCCAAAGCAGAATTTATAGACTTGTTGGAGAGGAGTACACACAAAAGTCAGATTCTAGGATGGAATCATGGCTCATGTGTATAAATAATTTCCAGGATGTTTTATGTTAAAGACATTTTTTAGCTGGGCATGGTGGTGCATGCCTGTAATCCCAGCATTTAGGAGACTGAGGCAGGAGGATCGCTGTGAGTTCAAATGCAGCCTGGGGTACATAAGCACATTCAAAGCCAGGCTGCACTACATAGAGGAACCCTATCTCAGAGGGAAAATAATGAAGACATTTTTTCTAACCCATTTTTTAAGAGAATAAAAATAATCATAAAAATAAAAACAATACAAAATTTCACTGAACAAGGTGGTAGGAATTCAACAATGGTTGTTATATTGCATACTCTTATCTTAACATTTTTAACTACACATGCAAGTGTATGGCTAATTAGGGTAAAGCCAATTTTTTTCCAGTTTGTAGCCAAGAAGAGTGTGAACTAATACTAAAAAGAAGAAAAATAGTAAATATTAAGATGCTAAGCTGGCCTGCTTAGGCAAATGCAGGAGCTGGGGTTCCATCCCGGGCACCACATGCTGCTCTGGCTCCGCCCCCAGGCGTGTTGACCCAGTGACCCAGTCCAAGCATGGTGGTGACCACCTGTAATCTCAGTGCTAGGGATGCTGAAAACAGGATCATTATGAGTCTGAGCTGTGTATTGAGACCCTACACAAAATAAAAAGGGGGGGAGACGGAGGGAGAGAGAGAGAGAATTAAGATGCTAAACTGAAATTATAGGTTATGGAAAGAGTGGTATTTCCTCTGTGTTATTAGGTTTGACAAAACTAAAGTTTGGAAGTTTCAGAAACCACATTAATTCTTGCCTCATTTAGTTACTGCAGAAGCATCATACTAATGTAAGAAGTTAATCATACGGGAAACTGGATGTGGACACATAGACCCTCTATAATGTCTTCTTGAGGGCCAGCCAAATAGCTCAGTGGATTAAAGCACCTGCAAGTAGGTGCAGGGCCTGGGGGTTCGATCCCTGGGCCTGCCTGCCAGCCCTGCCCCTGGGGCACTTTGAGATGGCAGTTGAGACTGGCTATAATCCCAGCACTTAGGAGGCTGTAAACAGGTGGATCACTATGAGTCCGATCTAGTAGAGAAACCTTGAACATGCTATAGACTCTTCCCTAAAATACAAAAAAAAAAAAAAAAAAAAAGTCTTAAATTTTCTGTAAATCTGAAACTGTTTTAAAATTTAAATTTTATGGGGGCCAGGGAGATGGCTCAGTAGAATAAGCACTTCCCTGGCAAGCGCAAGGGCCTGAGTTCAATTCCCAGTTCCGAAAAAAAATTTAAAAAATAAATTTTATTTTAAAACACATTAAATAAAATTCAGAATCCAGGAAGATTAGAGATCCTCATTCCATGATCGTAATACAATTATGTTGGTCACTGTGGTACATTTTCATATACATAATTATTTAAAAAAAGCCTGTTTGAAAGCCATTTTATATTGTAATTTTTCTGTTTTGGCTGTGTTATTTACTGTGTCCCAGGAGCTTTACCTGGTTTGCTCTGGGGTCTCAC
The DNA here is from genome assembly GCF_000260255.1 of Octodon degus. Classification (NCBI taxonomy): domain Eukaryota; kingdom Metazoa; phylum Chordata; class Mammalia; order Rodentia; family Octodontidae; genus Octodon; species Octodon degus. Next base: position 3,885 of record NW_004525393.1, read on the forward strand.
CGTGGTCATGCTGCACTGTGGCCTTGCAGCTGTCGTGGTCGAGAGCAGTATGATTGGCTCATCTGTGACATGGAAATGGGTCCAGGACTTGAGCCAGGGTGTGGATCCTCCAGTAGGAGGGATGGTGGAAGCAGAGGCTTTGAGGACAGGGTGACAGAGGGACCTGGGGCAGGAGCTGTGTCCGGGGAGATCTTAGGCTGTAAGCTGGCAGGCCAGTCGGGGCCTGGGCCCGGAGCCTAGACTGTAAGTACGTGGAAGGTACTGCGGTTTTTAAGTGATGATTCCATGGCTTACCTAGGCAATGGGAAAAGCAGATGCACACTCTAGATGAACAGAAACCCAAGGCTTCGTGTGCTCCTACACTTTGAAGACCCCTTATTTACTGGGTGTATGATCTATCATTTTTCTACTCCCTGCTCATAACCCATAATCAGTTTCCCTTTGTTTCTTGTTTGTTTGTTTTGTTTTGTTTTTGTATTTTTTTAGGGGAGGGTCTACAGGGTGTTCAGGTTCTCACTACTAGATCAGACTCATAGTGATCTGCCTGTTTACAGCCTCCCGAGAGCTGGGATTACAGGCGAGCGCCACCACGCCCAGTTTCCAATTGCCATCTCAGCGTGCCCCGGGGGTGGGGCCAGCGCAGCAGGCCCAGGGATCAAACCCCTGGCCCCTGTGCCTGCTTGCAGGCCTTCAATCCACTGAGCTATTTGGCTGGCCCTTTTCCCTTTGTTTTTAAACAGTTTTTTAATGCGCTTCACTTTTTAGAGGAGTTTCAGGTACACAGAAAAACTGAGTGTGAGGTACAGAGATTTCCAATTTAACATCTACCCCTGCACACTTGGCCTCCCATACTGTCATTGTCCCCCACCACTGTGGAGTATTTGTCATCGTCAGTAAATCTATACTAACCCATCATTGTCGCCTCAAGTCCATGGCTGTTCACTAGGCTTCCACTTGGGCTGTGCCTTGTGGCTTTGGACAAACATTTAATGTCATGTCTCTGCTATTATAGATCATACATCATATGGAATATTTTCACTGCCTTACCAATATTTTATGTTTTGCCTATTCATCCTTCTTTTCCTCTACCTGCTGGCCACCTCTGATTGCCTTACTGTGCCTATAGTTTTGCCTTTTCCAGTATGTTATCTGGTTGGTATCCTTGGCTTTTTTCATTTAGTAATACACAATTAAGGTTCATCCATGTTTTCTCATGGTTGACGGCTCACTGCATTTTAGTACTGGGTAATACTCCATTGTGCAAATGTACCAGCTTCTCTATCCGCTTATCTCTGGAAGGATATCTTGGTTGCATCAGAGTTATGAATAACTTTACTATGAACATCCATGTGTAGCACCTCATGTGGCTATAAGTATTCAACTCTGAATAGAGGCCAGGGAGTGTGACTGCTGAATCATATGGTAAGTTTACTTTTGTAAGAAAGTACCACTGGTTTCCAAAGTGGCTGCTCCTTTGAAATTTCTGCAAACAATGAATGAGAATTCCTGTTGATCTGCATACTTTCTAGTGCTCTGGACTTTTGCCGTTCTAGTAGGTGTCTAGTGGTATCTTGTTCTTTTAACTTGCATTTCCATGACAACATATGTGCAGTCTCTTTGAATAGTTGCCCTCTGTATATCTTCTTTAATGAGACGTCTACTCAGGTCTTTTGCCCATTTGTTTACTGGTTGGCTGTGTTCTTATTGTTGGGTTTTAGGGTTTCTTTAGATATGAGGCATGACAGCCCATTATCAAATAATCTTTCAAAAATTTTCTCCCAGTCTCTGGCTTTCCTTCCCACTCTTTTAGCAGTATCTTTTGTAAACCAAGAAGTTTTACTTTTTAAATAATTATTATTATTTATGTATTTGATACAAGGTCTCACTACACAGCTAAGACTTGTAGTTATCCTCCTGTTTTCAGCCTCCCCAATGCTGGGATTATAGGTATGCACTACCATGTGTGGACTCTGTCACTGGCTCAGTGTGCCCAGGAGCAGAGCCGGTGCAGCATGTGGTACCATGGATTGAACCCCAGCCCCTGTGCTTGCCTAAGTAGGCACTTAGTCTACTGAGCTATCTCGCCAGCCCTAAGAAGTTTTAGTCTGAGTAGAGTCCAATTTATCAGTTTTTTCTTTCATAGAGTTTTTCCTTTGCATCTAGGATTTTTCTAGTTGTATAGTTTTGTATTTTACCTTTTGGTTGCGTGTGCGCGTGCACGCATGTGTGTGTGTGTGTGTGTGTGTGTATGCATGTGTGCACACTGCCCGTGCACATACAAATCCAGCACCATTGTTTGAAAAAACTCACTAAGCTCCATCGCATTGCCTTTGCTTCTTTTGTCAAAGGCCAGTTGCCTGTGTTTACATAGATGTTTCTGGGCTCTGCATTCTGCCCTACTGTGTTCTGTTTCTGTGCTCCTGGCTGGTACCATGTTGTCTTGGTTACTGTATCTGTATGGCATGTCTTGGTCAGGTGGTGCCAGTCCTCTGCCATAGTTCTTCTCCCTCAATTGACTGTTCTGGGTCTTTGGACCCACTAGAATCAGTCCATCGATACTCACGAACTGTCACCCTGAGATTTTGGTTGGAATTGCATTGATTCTGTAAGATCAGCCTGAGGAACACTGGCTTCTTGGCATTATTGCTGTGTCGCTATTGTCCTCCACTGGGATCCACGTGGTGAAACAAAGGCACTGAGGGGAACACTTGTGCACACACCTATTTATAGCACTTTGCGTGGCTATAATTTCTTATAGTCCTGCCTGTTGTTAAGTATTTTCCAAACTTCAGATGACATAGATTGGATATTCATGGATTTATTAGGTCTCAACCAACATTTCTGCTAATGACATAAATAAAATAGGCTAAAATAGAAAATATGTTATCTGGGCATGGTGGTACATGGGCATGGTGGTACATGCCTGCAATCCCAGCACTGTGGGAGCCTGAGGCAGGAGGATGGCAAGTTTGAGCTCAGCCTAGGCAATTTAAAGAGACTTTGTCTCAAAAAAACAAAAAGAGTTGGAGTTGTAACCCAGTGTGAAGGCCTAGGTTCAATCCTCCAGAGAGAGAGAGAGAGAGAGAGAGAGAGAGAGAGAGATTGAGAGAGAGAGAGATTGAGATTGAGATTGATTGGATGAGGAAGACAAAGAAAATGTATTTTGTACCATGCAGCAAATAGAATGATTTTAGTGATCTTTTTGTTCCAGTTGTACAATATTTTAGACATTGTATATGTATGCAAAATCATGTTGCATGTTTTCTATAGGTTTGGTTAAAACAAGTTGGAAATGGCCTACGCTGAATTCCTGCACTGCCTCTCTGATCTTTCGAGGCAGAGCCAGTTCTGTGCATATCTGTCTCCCAGGGTCGTGCACGGAGCAGACTCTCACTGGGTGTGGGAATGGTCATTTGTTCAGACACGATAGTGATTGGAGGGCAGGCCTTGTACCTAGTGGACAAGGAGAGTGCATAGCAGGACAAGCTGTCGCTGTTGCAGCTATGTTGGAATCTCATCCACGGCCCTGAGAACTTGGACAAGGCTCACGTTGCCTAGCGCCTTTGTTTCCCCATCTGCAGAATAGTGGGGCATAGTAATAAGAGAGCACATGATAGTACCTACCTCCTGGGGTCGTTGTGGTAGTGAGTTTATATATTTTAGCTCCTGAACTTCGTCAGATATATCACACCATACCACACCATACCACACCACACCACACCACACCACACCACACCACACTTTAGGTAACTAATGCCCAACACTAACCAGAAACAAATTTGGGTAATACAAAGTACTACTAATGGTAACAGATGCTGTAAGAAAAATAAGGCAGGGGAGGAAAAAGAAGAGGCTGATTTTAATAAGGAATCCGAATCAGAGCTGTGTTCAAGGCCCCAGGACAAGAGAGGAAATTGTGCTTAATCTTAAGGAAGGATGCGCTAGCTGGAGCCCAGGCGGCTCAGCCTCCTCGCTGCTCATGTGCTGGATATGCAGAGGGTGTGCAGAGGGCGTGCAGAGGGCGTGCAGAGGCACACAGTCAGCCTCCTCCCTCCAAACGCTGGCAGCAGGGTGGAGCTAATGAGACTCCAGCTCTAGGAACAGCTACCACTCAAGGCTTGTGCAAGTACACAGCCCCAGACCGTGTCCGGCAGTGGATCAGTGCTGTTCCTTGTCTGCTGCACACTGCAGGTGGCTGGCAATCTTAGAGGTCAGGGCAAAGCAAGAGAAAGAAGTGGCCAGCCTACAGCTTGGGCCACCAGAGCGCTCATGCCCTCCCACCCTACCCCCTAGCAAATGCGCTTGGGAGGAAGTGGTTTGAAAGCCTCTTAGGCGATTCTGAGGCACCCTGCTCTCTTCCCCCCTCAACAGTTGCTGCACAGGAGGGATAAATGCCTAGCCAGGGGTAAAATGGACTTATTCTGAGGTCCACTTGGCCCATGGAAAACATAGCCCTCAGCCCACCACCAGGGCAGTCCAGGTAGACTTGAAAGCCCTCAACTCCCCCATGCTGCTGTGGGAGTTGAGGGGTGAACTTCATAGTCCTTGCAGGAAAACTGTTGCCTTCGTGGGGAGTGACAGCTGGGTTCTTCAGGCCAGTGGCTGCCAAATGGTAATCTCGAGACCTGTCCTGTGGAATAGGTAGGGCAGAGAGCAGTCCAAGTTGTAACTTCTGCTATGAATCCCATCAAAGAAATACCTTCACTTTTTTTTTTTTTTTTTTTTTTTTAAGGTACTGATAATTGAACCCAGGGCCTTCACACTGAGGTACATTCCCATCTCTTTATATTTTGTATCTTGAGATAGGTCTAGCAAAGTCCCAGACTAGGCTCAAACTTTTGGTTCTCCTGTCTCAGCCTCCCAAACTGAAGTTAGGGCTTGGGACAAGGGTGATCCACTATTTGGGGCCTCTGCTAAGCTGGTCCACTGTCATCAGTTTGGGCCCAATCAGAACTTTTAAGACATCAAGAAAGTATGCTGTCGGGCATGGTGGCACATGCCTGTAATCCCAGCACTGGGGAGGGCCAAGGCAGGAGGTTCACTGTGAGTTTGAGGCCAGTGTGGATTACAGTGTGAGTGCAAGGCCAGCCTGAATTGCATAGGGAAACTGTCTCTAAAAGGTGAAGGAAAGAAAAAAGCAAGCAAGAAAAAGAAAACATGTCATCTCCCACCCACTTCTAGCATATTCTACTGCAGTCTCTGCAGTACTTCATTGTTTCTCTGTTGGGGGCCTTTGATACAAACCAGTCCTGTGGGGCCATAATCCCACTAAGCAAGCCACAAGAGGGCAAGGCCTATTCTTAGGGAGAAAATGCTACCCAATAAGACTTTTTTTTAAAAAGGAAAGGTACAGTTTTATTTATTGAAAACCCTTTCAAGAGCACCTGTTTTCTGCTTGAACAGGGACTTTCCCTCATGGCTTTGACCCCTTACCACCTGTGTCTTCTGCTCAGATCTTTGGACTTCACCTTCCTCCCAGCATCTGTGACCACGCAGCTGGGGCCTTGTCTATTGTACTTTGTCCCTTAAATTCAGTGCCAGCCACTATTGAACTGGAGGTGTGATTTGGCCTTGCTTGTTGACCATTTAGAAGGTGGGTCTGATGCCCACCTGGACAACTCGGCGGTCCTCAGTGTGGCTGAACTGAGAGGCGGTGGTGGCTGTGTGTGGCTAGGTCCTCGGAGCCGCACCCTCCTGAACTGATATGTCTCCTCATGGGGTGAGTGAGGTAGTGGGGCCAAAGTGGTTGAGTTTTTGTTTTATTGTGTTTCTGTTGTTTTACAGCACTACAGATTGAACCCAGAGCCTTCGTACTGAGCTAATCCCCAGCGTTCCTCCTGCCTCAGCCTCCCAGAGTGCTGAGATTACAGGCAGATGCCACCACACCTGGCTAGGAGTGGCTGTGCTTCATATAGTCCTATTTTCTCATTCTCTTCCTCCCTCCCTCTCTCACTCCATTCCACCCCTCCCTTGTCTCCTTTGCTTCCCTTTCTACTGAGTTCTGTCCCACAGACACATTGTCCTCGAAAGATGTGCCCCCCCCCCCCATTTTGGACCTATATCCTCTAGGACTGGGAGCCCAGCTTCTTTTTTAATTACCCAGTCCATAGTATTCAGTGATAGCAACAGGAAATGACTAGGACAGAGGAAGGGGACCTAAGAAGTCATGCTGGTGAACCCCTCGGTTACAGAGGAGCGGCCTTACGGTGGCTGATGGCCCAGTGTTCTTGAGTTGGTACCAGTTGGTGTTGCCTGTCCTGCCCGGCAAAAGTTCAGGGAGATATGAGCCTTCTCCCCCGTCAGAATAGCCTGAGTGAATGCACCAGGAACTAAATTGGCAAAGGGGCAGCAATAGGCTTCTCCTTTCTTTGTGTTGGACTGAGAGGCCGTCAGCAGAATCCCATCCAGCTGCTCACTGTCTTGGCAGAGCCAAAGCCCACCAACCTGCCTGCAGAGCCGAGGCCATTATGTGCCTGATAATAATAGGGCACAGCCACACGGCACTTGCCGAGGTGGTATCTGGCGTGAGGCAGCCCTGCAGGCCCCTGCCTGCCCCTCTGGATAGGCAGCAATCCTTTCAAGCCCTGACAAGGTCTGTTTCATACTGGTGGGTCTTTTAGTTTTTCTCTCAGGGAAAAATCAGATAGTGCTGACTTATTTGGTAATTCCTTCACCCCAAAAAGAGAATGAGGAACCATTGTTACTAGGTAAAACTGTGAGCTTTCCCTCGGATGTGTGCTTCGTAGTTTTCACTCTGAGGAGAGGGATTTGCTTCAGCCTTCCAGCTATAGTCTACCAGACTACTTTCTTGGGTTTTGTTTTGGGTTTTTTAAAAAAACAAGCCTTTCTATGGTAGTTTAGGCTGGTCCTGAGCTCCTGTGTAGCCCAAGTTGGCCTCAAACTCTAGCAGTTCCCTTGCCTCAAATGCCCAAGTCCTGGAATTACAAATGTGCACCACTATTCCTGGCTGTATTATTTTCAGAGTGCATTTTTTTAAACAGCCCATGAAAGGATTCTTGACTTAGAGCTGTCTGATCAACTGCGAAAGAGAAGGAAGATTAATAAGAGATTGGCCTTGCTGAATGGCTATCACCTGTTGTATACTGTGGACTTGGCCCTAAGTGCATGCACGTGCACGCGCGCGCACACACACACACACACACACACACCCCACTGCCTGTCCACCAGTTCCTTTGACCCATCCTTTCCCTCATCAGCCTATAGAGCTGCCCATCCCTCCTTTTAGGAAGGTGATCTTGGATGCCATGTCACAACACATACGCTAATCATTAGCCATTAAAAGTAAGTATCTCTAGACAAACTTGAGTCTTTAAGGCCTTGGAACTTCTCCCATGGTGCTTTGTTTTGTAGGAGTACTGAGGATCTTCCCATGTTTTGATGACCCCAGACAGTTTTGCCCCAAACAGATAGTTATTTATCTCCCTTTAGTACTTAACTCCCTCAGAGTGTGCATCGTATTCTAGACTGAATCCATCGCAGACCACGATCTTTTGGTGACCTTCCTCCTGTGTGCTTGCAGCACCTACAGGTATGATCGTGGTGTTCTTATTTGATATATTCTATAATGCCAATTTCCATATTTGGACCAGGTCAAGATAAAACATTTATGATAGCACATGAACCAGCAAAAGGGTGAAAATAAGTTGCTTTGTAAGCATTACTTCTAACTAAGTTGTTTCCCTAAGAACAGCATATCTTGGGGTTTTTTAAACTAGTAATTAAATTGCCCAGCATAATTGTACATCTCTGTAATCCACTCCAAGATGAGGCAGGAGAATCATAAATGTGAGCCCAGTTTGGACAATTTAGCAAACTTCTCTGTCTCATGAATACAAAAATGTTAGCAAGGGCTGTGGATGTAGCTCAGTGTGAAGGCTTTTGTTGTAGGTCCCACTACCACACGTGCCACGTTAGTGATGAGAATGCAACAGTTCTATGTTTGATTAGTTTTAGTTGTTTGGCTTAATGAGTTCTCCACATTCAGTATCGTATTGACTATAATGCCTTTGGATTTTACAGGCAGGTTAAATAAGAGTTCAGTTAATCTGGGTATCAGGTGCCATTATCCTCATATACAGTCAAGAAATGATAATTGTTTAGAAAAAATTTTGGTAGCACCTATTGCTTGTTGATCCAGCAGTCTCACTTTCAGGACTCAATCCTACAGAAATCAGAGCATAAGCTCTATATCATGACCATTTGAAAAAGAGCACAGGTCCTTGCCAGGCCCAGTAGTTAGAACTGGTGGATTAAACTATCGCTCAGTAGAATATGCGCTTGCCTGGCATGTGCAAGGGCCTGAGTTCAATACCTGGTTCTGAAAAAACAACAACAAAAACCTATGGTACATAGATGCTGTGTGATACTGTTAAGCTGTTAAAAAGAAGCGAAGTGGGGCCGGGGAGATGGCTCAGTAGGATAAGTGCTTGACCGGCAAACGCAAGGATCCCCGGTTCCGCAAAAACAAAAGATAAAAAGAAGCGAAGGGCCGGGGGGATAGCTTAGCAGTCTAAGTGCCTGTCTGGCAAGTACAATGACCCAGATTCACTCCCCCGTACCGCATGCTGTGCTGGCCCTGGAACCCCAGGTGCGCTGCGCTGGCCACAAAAACCAGGCATGGTGGCACACTCCTGTACTTACAGCACTGGGGAGGCTGAGACAGGAGGATCACTATGAGTCTGAACTGTGTAGCAAGACTCTGTGTCAAATAAATAAATAAACAAATAAATAATTTTAAAAAAGAAGAGAAATCTCTGGTTTTGAAAAATGTGTGTGATATACAGTTTTGCCAAACAAGTGATTTGTAGACCTAAGGTAGAGTAGAAACAAAACAAAATATAGGTAGAAAGAAGACCAGGAAATCATAATTAACAATTGTGCTTTGTAAGACTACAACTTCCGAGACACAATTGAAGACCATAGTTGACTCAGTTAAGAAAGTAAGGTGTAGGGGCCTAGCAGTGTGTGTGTGTGTGTGTGTGTGTGTGTGTGTGTGTATACGCAGACTTGGAGCAGGGTCCTGGCAGAAGAGTTCCAGACATCCAGAAAGGAGAAGGCCAAGTCAAGGAGGGAATCAGAATCAGTGAAGAGGGCGTTGTTGGCCTAGGCCAGGTAGGTGGGGCTCAGCAAAGAGGCCTCATTAAATTGGTGAGATTTTCATGTCCACAAATAATATATTCCTATCTTTCTAAAAAATGGCTTTGTTCTGTTTAGCTACAATTAATGGTGCTTGCAAGTATGTCCCTGCTACATACCCTGTGCTCCTACAGGCCCATATCTACATCAGACTTTCCTGATTGTAACCACATATGTCAATATCAACCTGGGTGAGAGGTGGTCATTTTGGGGTATAAAGACCCCTAGATGAAAGAGTCCCTTGGATAGCCCGTTTTGGGTCACATAACCCTTGGAGCTGTTTTTGCTTTGCAGTAAGTGCTGCTTTCTGCTCTTAGGCTCAGCCTTCTCTTGACTCTGCCTTGCTGTAATTCTTTCTGAGCTGAGAAGAGAACCTACCAGCTAGATAGTGACAGACCAGTGTGGTTGGAGACTTTACAGCATCTCTGTACAGGTGTGAGTGTGGCTGTGACTAAGGACTCAGGGCAGGTGTACCCAAACTGTCACCAGGGACCTGTGGGGACTGGGACTGGACTGAGAGATGGGATGAGAGACTGAGAAAGAGATTTTTCACTTTTCTTTTTTGCTTTGTTAGAAAAAGAAAAGTATGGTTTTGAGCAATTTTTGCTTTTTCATATGTGCTTTTGGCATGTTTTTCAAGCTAAAAAAGTAATGGAATAAATTATCAAAAATGTAGATGGTACCTGGGCTTTAGTACACCTGTCCTGTAGTGACACATGGCACCAGGTGGCCCATTCAACTAGCACATAACTAGGCATGGCAGGAAACTGCAGCTCATCAGCGTGCCTGTGGACGCACTTCCTCATCACATAGCCTGTGATTAGCCTGTCTGCCAGCGTGGCTTGTCTCATGCAGCCTGGGATTTGTGAATGAAATAGATATAAGCAGAAACTCCCCGCCTCTCAGTAATATCTGTATCCCACTGGTCTACTTGTGTTTGCATGTACCAGCTTTAATCTCCTGTAAAATGCTTTGTGATATTTCTATATGATAATCAACTCCGCTTCGTGCACAAAGGAGAAACCCGTTCGTCTTTGATCTTTTGTGCCATAGCAGGGATATGAAGTTACACCTGAGCATGCCTGGCCCCCGTCACAGGCGCAGTGACTTTGGTCTTGGACCCCACTTCAACTCCAGAGGTAGCAAAGCCTTGCTTGTCATTGGGTAGAAAACTTGCTGAACAGCAGAGAGCTAAGTGGACATAAACCCATGGGTTTGTTCTCATCCTAGTAAAGCACCATAGCATTTCTTTCACATTTTTTTCCATATGCAGTTCTTTGATACTCAGTGAAACATACTCTGTTCCTTGTGACTCACCTGAATTCCTGCACATGTTGGTGCTGTCTTTGTGCCTTCTTAACACATCGTTCCTGTAGTATTGACATTTGTTTCTAGGTAACTGTGTGTGTGTGTGTGTGTGTGTGTGTGTGTGTGTGTGTTTCTGCCAGGAAGGGTGCTCTGCCACTGAGCTGCATCTTTTTTTTTTTTTTTAGCCATCACAAATAGGACTTTATTTATCACTATTAAAAATCTGGATCTTAAATGGACTCTTGCACTGGTGGTTCATATCCATCAGCTCGGTCAACTTTAGCTCCAGTCTCATCTCCAGTAGCCTTTCCAGAGCTTCACCATGAAGCTCCATGAGTTTTCCCAATTCAAACTTGGGCTTCTAAAACATTTTTACTTTTCCAATGAAGACATCATGAAGAGGGTAGATAGATAGGCAAGCCTTTTCTATGTCTTTCCCAGTGCTGCCTGGAATCAGTTTATTGACCACTTCCTTCAAGTCATTTGTCTGCACCTCCCGGGTCATGATTTCCATCATCTTCTTCCAGATCTGGCGGACTGTTGGTGCTGAGCGTAAGAGGTCTTCTGTATCCGATTGTTGCGTTTTTCAGTAAAGCCAACACAGAACAGTCGAAGCAAATAACCATCGGTAGTCTTGACATCAACATGAGCTTCGATCATGGTCTGCCACTTTTTGACCATGGAACACATTTTGTCCCGGGTGAGGTCCATGTCATGGAAGTTAGTCAGACAGTTTTTGCCCTGAACATCTTCAGTAGTTAGTTTGAATTTTCTTTCTTTTTTTTGCAGATCCAGGGATTGAACTCAGGACCTTACACTTGCCAGGCAAGAGCTTATTCTAGTGAGCTATTTCCCTGGCCCCTAGCTTGAATTTTCTAAAGGCAACTTCATCATTCTGCAAGTCAGCAAGGCTCACTTCCAACACACGACCTTTGAGCCCATCAGATGCAATTTTGGTTCCTTGGGTTCTGGTGACAACTGTTTTCCCAATATTTCTTATGTTGAACATAGCTGGCACCTTCACATCATACCAGTCTTTTTTAGAAAATGGATCAACCACTTTCTTCTTGGCTCCTTTTTTGCCACCTTTCGTAAGGCGCTTGTTCTTGCCTACCGCCATGGTGCTGCTCAGAGAGCCAAAAGGGCGAGCTGCATCTTTCTAAAAGTTTTGTTTTGAAACTGTCTTGCTGAGTTGCCCAGGCTGGCCTCAAACTAATGACCTCCTGCCTCAGCTTCCCCAGGAGCTTGGATGACAGGTGTGCACAGCCATGCCCAGCTCTGCACACATCTTCACTCTCTTACTGGATTGTGATCCTACAGTAGGTTGTTGTCTGTATTTCATGGCCTAGAATGTGGATGGTCAATAAGTATGTCCCAAATTGCATGTTTCTGAAAGCCAATGTATTGAACATCCTTGCAAACAAATTGGCCCATGTCTATTTTTCTATATGCATATTATACTTAAAAAGAAAATAAGTGCTGTTATTAGTGGCAGCAGTTAATTTGCAGAAAAAGAACTAAGTATGAATTGGCTTTTTAGAAAAACCCTACAGGCAATTCATACTATGAATGGTTAGATGTACATAACTGATAAATATGTTCAGAAGAGTCACACATATAACAAATCTGCCTTGGGAATTCTTGTCTTTGAAGGCTGCCTGAGTTCCACTGGCTGGTGATGTAAGAAAGGTGTTTTTTTTTTTTTTTTTTTTTTTTTTTTTGCAGAATTGGGGATTGAACTCAGGCCCTTGCGCTTGCCAGGCAAGTGCTTATTCTACTGTCCTATCTCCCTGGCCCTGATGTAAGAAAGTTTTGTAAAATCTTTAAGTATGTGCCATGATAACATTGCATCTGGGCCCTTAAAATCATATTTGCAAAGTTATTTGTGTGTGTGTGTGACTGAACTCAGGGTTACACCTGCTAGGCAAGTGTTCTGCCACAGAGCTACAGTTCTACCCGAAAATAGTTTCTTAAGGTAGAGAAATCAAACTTCAGCAATTATTATCCTCCCAGTTAAGTAGTTTAACCAAACTAATGCCTCAGTGGGTAAGCCATCCCCATGTTGTGAGGCTGGAGGCATTTCTTCTCAGGTTTTTTGTCTGGCATTTAGGCTGCTACCATCAGGCATAGGGGTGACAACTTGGCTGGATTTTGTAATGGTTTCCAGCCAGACTGAGGTCACATCAGGTCATTCAGCCTCAGGTGTGGTTTTCTGTTCTGTTATCAACCCAGTCAGTTTGCAAGAAATAGCAGCAACAAACTATTAACCAACTGAGCTAAACATTTAAATACCAAGCTAGACAGCTCCGAAAGGCGTGCTTCTTAGGAAGCCAGCCTGTGGTACCAGGAGAGAAAATCAGAGCCAAATTTTAGCAAGTTGTGGTCAAGGTCTAATTGGCTCTTACCAGCAGTTTGTGAACCCTGCAGCACTCAGACTGCAAAACAGGCAGGTGTTCTCGAGGCCTGGCAGAAAATTGCCTTGAGCAGGGACAAGGAAACAGCAGAGTACAAACAGTGGGTTGGTTTATGTGAGGTCACTTCAGATCACTTTCCTCGTTTGGGTTGAAGCAGAGGGGACTTCCTCATTGTGCCAGTTCAGGCTGACCTGACAGGTTGTTGTGAATCCTACTCCACCACCTTTTTTTTGTTAAAACAAAACAAAACAAAACAAAACAAAACAAAACAAAACAGGGCTGCTTGGAAATTTGACTCTTTCTCTTCCGTTTCTGCAGGGGCCAGATGTTAGAAGCAAGCAGCTTAGGTTTAGTTTGGCAATGTGGAGCTCTAGTGTGAGTGACTTCATTTTGGTCTGCTGCGACACTTAGTACAGGAACTCAGTCCAGATCAAGGCCTCCTATAAATTTATTTAACAGGACTTCCCCACTTGTGTCTCCATCTTCAGTCATGTCCGTCCATCCCCATATGCACTAGACAAGGTGTGATCAAAAATATGGTGAATGTTCAAAAATATATATATTTTAAAGATTGATTACAGTAAGACACATTTCCTCAAAATACTCCCCTTTATTATCCTAGCATTCTTGCCACTTTCTGAACCAGTTCTGGAAGTCTTCTTTCATGTCTTTGCTGTCACAGCTGCCTTTATGCCCTGAATCAGTGCAAAATATTTACCTATCATGGCCATTTTGACTTTGAGAAAGAATCAGAAGTCACACAATGCCAGATCCAGTGAACAGTGTGGCCGAGGACACATGATAATGCTTTTAAAAAGCTGCCTTTTGGTTGGATGGCGCTGAGCAACAGCATTCCCTGTTTTATTTTGTTTTTAGCACAGGGTCTGCAGGGTCTCACTACTTAGATCAGACTCATAGTGAGTCTCCTGTTTTCAGCCTCTCAAGTACTAGGATTATAGGCGTGCACTAGCACAGCCAGTCTCATTGGCTCAGCCCTCTCAGCGTGCCCCAGGGGTGGGGCTGGCATGGCACACCAGGGTTTGAACCCCCAGCCCTTGCATCTGCCTAAGCAGGTCCTTTAATCACTGAGCTATCTGGCTGGCCCGCATTCGCTGTTTTTGATCACATTTCATAAAGATACTCCCAACAGAGGCCACACAGAAGTGCTTCTGGAGTGACAAGAGCAGTTCAGAGTGAGAGGAATATTCTGAGGGGGTTGATGGCCATGTGTCTTTTACTGTGGTGCATTTTCTAATTTAAACATTGACCCGGCATTTTGATCACTTGTTATGTGTTCACTCTGAGTTAAGAGCTCTTCCCAGGCCATAGTGCATCTCATGTGACTCTTCAGAGGCCGCTGCCCCATAGCTCCCAGGCTCCCAGATCCTGACAGAAGTGGGACCTGACTGCCAGTTATAAGCCAAGCGCAGTGCACCATCCAGATACCTCAGCCAGTTTTCTCCCTGTTGAGAGATTTCTTGGCAGCAGTTAATACATTTTACCCGAAACTAAGGTAATACCCTCATTCCCACAATGAGAAGGTTTTTATAAAATGGGTATTTTATTTGCCTATTTAAATATATGAAACATTGGTGCTCAACCCTGCAGTGCCTTAAAATTTCTTAAATTAAAAAAAGAAAAGACATGGGCTGGGGAGATGGCTCAGTAGAATAAGTGCTTGCCTGGCAAGCTCAAGGTCCTGAGTTCAATCCCCAGTACCACCAAAAAAAAAAAAAAAAAAAAAAAAGACATTCCATTGCAGGACCCACACCACCTCAACTAAATGAGAATCTCTTCAAAGCTAGAATTGAAAAAAATTAGCTTCATATTTTAGGGAGGTAGACAAACTAACCAAATGCATACATGTGTTAGTCTATTTGCCCTTGCTCTAATAAATGTGAGATGGTAGGTACTTTATAAAGAAAAGAGGTTTATGCAGCTCAGTTTTGGAGGCTGGAAGACCATGATTGGATGGTGCTCTGCACTGGACCTCTGGTCAGGGCTTGTGGCATTGATATGTTAGCAGGAGCCCGAAAGAGGGGGCCGTGCCGTGGCAAGGAGTGAGCCTGAGAGCTGGAGGGGCTGTTCTTGCTCTTGTAACTGCCCTGGCAAGAGGAGTAACCGGGGTCCCAGAGAAGCACTGTAGTGCCCCTAACCCCCTCACACCCCCACCCCTATGTCTACCACTTTGCAGCCAGCAGATCCTAGATGGTCTCAGGATGCCCTCCTGGTCAGAGCCCTTCAGGACTCCCATTGTCCAGCTCCAGAAGGGCCTCAGGCTGTTTGCTGTTCCCTTTTCCACTTGCTGCTGTTCCTGCCTTCACTTGTAATGAAGCGTCACAGAGGCTCTGGCTTGCCTCTGTTTTGATCAGCTCCTGGCTCAGTGTCCCTTCCTGTAGTTCCCAGACCTCAGCAGAGCATCTCTCCAGCACCTCTCTGTCCAGGGAAACAGCTTCTGTTACACAAACCTCTGCTTGGGACTCCACCTGCACCCCATCAAAGCTCAATCTTCCCCCTTGACTTCTAGTTACTCTTTTTTTTTTTTTTTTTGCGGCACCAGGGATTGAACTCAGGACCCTGCTTCTTTAGTTACTCTTGTGCTCTTTATCCCCCAGGTCTCTGAGGACAGGCCTCTAGGTCAGGGGTTGTTATGATTTGTGTACAGTTGTCCCCCTCTGCCAACACCTTATATAGTCATGGGACAGCTTCTGGATTACTGTGGGTGTGCCTGCTGTGCGTGCCCTGGGGCAGGTGATTGGCATTACAGTATAAGGAGGGATGAGAGGCTGGCTAGCTGCCTGGGCTGCTGCCACTCCCTTTGCTCTCTTGCTCTTTGCCACCACCATGAAAGGTTGCTCCCTGCCATGTGCCACTCTGCTCTGGAGCCAGCTGAGTATGGACTGAAAACTTCAGTAACTGTGAGCTAAATAAACCTTCCCTTCCTTCATTTTGGGTGTCGGATATTTGTCCCAGCAACGAGAAAAGAGTAACTGAGACAAGGGCCTGCACATTTTTGCCTTTGTGCACGGTTCCAGCAGGGAGGCTTGTACATATTAGGGGTTCAACGAACAGGTGTTGAAGGAGTACACACGTTGGTTTCAGCCAAAGCACAAGAATAAGTCTTTCCTGATTTCACTTTTAAATAGTAATCTAAAATGTGCACCTTATTATAATAGAGCCAACAACTAAGATCCTAGACATTGTTCTAAATGCTGTCGTCTTCTTCCACCTTCACAGTTTCAAGGAACCATGTTCCCTGCCTGAGTTACTAGGATGGTTTTTAACATGCCTTTATGGGAAATATCTCTCTAAATTTTAAGAAATTAAGCTGAATGTGCCATGTAACTAGGTTTTTACTCATGGAAAGTTGTGTTGTAGCAGGGACTTTAAAAACCACATAATCTGTCAGTTTCTAACATTTGTGTCTCTCCAAGATGTGCCCTGAGGCTCCTGTTCTGTCCCCAAGGCCCAGGTTTCCAATTCAGTGTGCCTAGATGGTGTCAGTAAAAGAGTGAGTGAACCTGCCTAGTCGTGCAGGCATGAAAACACAGGTCACCCTGTGGCCTGTGGGTCAGGGGTAGCCCCACCTTCTGGCCTCCTGAGTTTCATTTTGCAATGTGCAAGATTGTAGAGATGGTGCTGTTTCTGCAAAGGCTGCTTGGCTGGCTGGTGGAGAAGCGCTCTCTCTCTCTTTCTCTCTCTCTCTCTCTCTCTCTCTCTCTCTCTCTCTCTC
>NW_004525394.1:0-615 GCF_000260255.1 Octodon degus
GTCTTGTAGTGATGCTCCTGGTTTCAGCCTCCCAAGTGCTGGGATTACAGCCATCCACCACCACACCCAGTCTCAATAGCTGTCTCAGCACACCCCAGGGGTGGGGCCGGAAAGGCACACAGGGGATCGAACTCCAACTCCTGCGCTCTGCCTAAGCAGAGACTTTAAACCACTGAGCTATCTGGCCGGCCCATGGTGAAAAATGTCTTAATGAAAATGGGTACCCAGTGTCATGTGTCTCGCCTTACTCAGACAACTGCATTTCCTGTAAAACTGTAACTCAGTGGGGTTCTTTAAAAATGTTTTCTACCAGACATGATGGTACATTTCTTTTCTTTCTTTTTTTTTTGGTGGAGCTGGGGATTGAACTCAGGCCCTTGTGCTTGGCAGGCAAGCACTTATTCTACTGAGCTATCTCCCAAACCCTGGTACATTTCTATAATACCAACATTAGAGAGACTGAGACAGGAAGGTCTCAGCAGGTTCAAGCTCAGCTGAGTGCGCATAGTGAACTGAAGCTTGCGGTGGACTACGCAGTGACACCCTATTATTTAAAGGTTGTCTGCATTAATTAGAAACAAAGTGGAAAGGTGATCAGTTTTCCAATCTGTATAA
>NW_004525394.1:2440-2971 GCF_000260255.1 Octodon degus
GAGATCTGACATGGAACATTTTACTTATGCACAACTATCCTGAATCTTTACTTAGAATTTTGCTAAAATCATATATCACGGGTTAAACTTTCTTGTAGCTTAGATAGAAACAAAGGCATTACTAAAGGAAAAATATTCTCTCTGAGAAACCCTAAGAAATGAGAAGATATACCAGGCAACAGCTGGAAGGAACTATCTATGTCTACAGCCAAACAGAAACAGTGAAGACTTAAGTCTTTCATGCAACAGGAGCTACAGCCTGCGCTGAATATCTGTGAACACAAACCTTCCACCTATTTTTTTTTGGTCAAATGTTATTTAGGTTTTTTTTTCTCAGATGGAACCTGACTATGTAGTCCAAGCTAGTCTCCTATTCCAAGATTCAAAGATTCTTCTGGCCTACTGAGAAAACAGAAATATTTTAAAATCATTTTTAAGGGCCAAGGAGATAGCTCAGTGGCATAAGTGCCTGCCTAGCAAGAGCAAGGTCCTTAGTTCTATCCCTGGTACTGCATTAAAAAAATCTTTTTT
>NW_004525394.1:8477-8956 GCF_000260255.1 Octodon degus
AAATTTTATGTGGTATTTAGCTGGAGTATGCCAGTTGCTGTCTTAAAGTTTTCTATCTGGCTAGGTTATCCTTGTCATAGCCAGAAAGCTATGCCTGAAACAAGTAGTCCTGAAGGACAATATGGAGTCCCCTCTGAGACAAGAGCAAGCTTGTTTGAAGCTCACTATTAAAACAGCACTTCCATAAGCTCAGAGCCCACTTACTGTGACACACACCCCTGCACAGAGACAGCCACTGGCACCCACTGTGCACCCTTGTCAGAGAGAAGAGAAAGAGACCCTGTAGCAGCTGAACTGGTCCTGAGACTGCTTGCTGTGTCATTACCAATAAAGTCCTCTGTCTCTGACCCAGAGGGCTCTTGTTTTTACTGACACCATCAATGATAAATATTAGCTTGCAAATACAAGTTTCTCCATGCTGGTCTTAAATAATTTTCTGAAGAACATAATATGTAGTCCTGTAAAAGAATTAAACATCA
>NW_004525394.1:10450-10917 GCF_000260255.1 Octodon degus
TCTCCAGACTCCTGGGAATCCATTAAGGATGCAGATGGGAGCTTACTAGCTGGAGGAAGCCCGAAGAAGGGTGCCTTGAGAGAAAAGGGGCCTGTGGAAAGGTGTCTCAGACCAGGACAGTGCTTTCCAGACTTTGAAAAATATATATACCTTTAACTATTGGACCATAGTTAAATATATATTAACTACTTACAGTTAAGTATGGTTCATAGCTAAATATACTTAACTATGATTCTACATCACAGGCTCTGTATTTTCTCATCCTGCTTTATTTAAGAACAAAATGTGTAACCTGGCACATTAATAGAAAAAATATTGTAAAGACTTTCAAGTAAAATGATAACTTCTTATAAATAATAATATGAAGAATTGATAAATTATTGGGAAACAAGCATCATAACATGATACTGCTCAAATTACAGTTTGGTGAAAACTATCTTCATTGATGTTTGCCATCAATGCCGTAA
>NW_004525394.1:11412-18759 GCF_000260255.1 Octodon degus
TAATAATCCCCTTTCATGGAAAAATACAATTGTACATTTGTGTCCCCAAATTTTAAAATGATATTAGTTGTCATTTCTAGACAACAGATCATGGAGTATTCTATTTGTACCTAAGTGATTATATCTACTAACTTATCCAAAATAAAAGTATAATCAAATAATAAGGATTTAATTCAGTTAATTTAAAACACACAGCACAATCGTTCCTTCAGACTCTGGATTCTGTTTGCATTTTTTTATGGAAATAGCAATTGTCCAGGTCAGAACACCTGGCTGGGCTCTATTTCCTTAATGTGTGCAGTAAGTCACACCATCCCTGTGTGTCCTAATTATTTCATACATTAAGCGAAGGTCACGTGCCGAGTGTTTCCTAAGGCATCATTGATACAAGAGGGCAAGTCAATCAATACCAAGTTGAGCTTCTTAAATATTATACAAAAATGCTGCAGCAATTTGTATCAAGAAAAATTACAATGAGCAGGTCAGACACCTTTCACAGGTAGAATCAGTTCAAGCAAGAGTAATTTTAATGTAGTTGTTTCTAAAGTCAACTCAATATTATAGTCAGTAAGCAGTGGCATCCATGGCACAGGTCACACACAAACCCCGAAATGTGGGAAGATCATGAGCCAGTTCATACACTGCTCCTCCTAAGGGTCTCCTATGGGGAAACTTGTTTCGTGGGCCCAGAGCCTGAGGCACAGAGGTTTTGCCATCTGAAAGTCCATGCGGTGGGAAGGCTCGGTGGGCCAGCAGGCCCAGGCCCAGCAGATTTGGCACTAGAGTGAAACAATAAAAAGCAATACTTAGCTCCATGTGAATTCAGATTCCTCACACACAAGAGACAGCGTGTCAGCCTTCTCTATTTGGAGACACAGAGTATAAAGAAAAGCTCCTCTAAAAATAAGGGAAGTTCCTCGCTCAGCCACACAGGCCAGGCCTGCGCCAAGCAGCCAGCTGCAGTTGTGGTGCCGGCCCCAGGTGCTGCAGGAGCACAGTGCCGCAAAGCACAGAAGTAGGTGGCTGAGTCACCGAGCTGGGCACCTGGGATGTTCTGAATGCTGTGGAGTTTCTTCTTCCCAAGCTGCTCTCTAAAGTCTTTGTCCATCTGCTCTTTCCGGTCAGCTAGAATGGAGGTAAAAGACACAAGTCCTTGCCCTGGATACTGTCGGAACCAGTGGAAATTGAGAAGGGTTCTCTCCCGAGTAGTGCAGTTCAGAATGGCAAGTGCTCCCTCCTGGACACGCAGGAATGAGGGGTGCTGTTCCAACACATGCAGGTGCACCCCTGGTTAAAGGGAGAAACACACACAGAATTCAGGGATGCCAACTACTTTTTCAACATGTACTTTCTTTTCACAGATCCCATCAGTGAGCACAACAGATCTAACAAGACTTTCACCATTCCCAGGCTTATAGGAAAGGTTTGTTTAATATTATCTTATTGACATCTCCAAAGTCACCAAACTCACCGCAATGCTGCCATGAGAAAATCACAAACAACACTCTCAACAGTTTCTCCAGGCTTCTATCCATCACACTCACTCAGAACACTGGTCGGTGTCTGACAGCCCTGAAACATGAGCAAGACAAGCAGCTCGTGTCCCTGAATGTCACTGCAGGGAGCTGAGAATCTGCTCAGCCAGCCAGAAACCAGTTCTGCCCCCGTGCCAGATCACACTGCTGGGTTCATCTCTACAGAGGTAAGAAATGAAGAACCGGGTCAGGACCAGGAGCAAGCACACTGAAGAACAAAGTCATTGTGTTGACATAAAAATAGGCATGTGCATACACACACACACACACACACACACACACACACACACACACACACTACCAGAACAGAAGAGCTAGGAGTAAAACCATGCAACTAGAGCCATTCTGATTGATAACAAAAAAGCCAAAACTATATATTGGAAAACAGTCAGTCTCTTCAACAAATGGCCCTGGGGAAACTGTCCATGGGTGAATAAAAGATTGCAACTGGATCTCTCTCTCTCTCATTTAGTACAACAATCAATTCAAAATAGATTTAAGACATTAATGTAAGCCCTCCAACTGTGAAACAATTATACAAAAACAGGAGAAATACTTGGAAATTGTGGCATAGCCAGAGATCTCCTGCGTAAGAACAGTTCAGGAAATTATAACAGGAACTGAAAAATTATTTCAAATTGAAAAGTTTCTGCACAGAAAGAAAAAAAATGAAGCAAAGAGAATGAGGAAAAGTCTTTGTCAGCAATGCAATCTATAGAGGATTAATGTCTGGAATATTTTAAGGACAAAAAACACACCAAAGGAATGTGAAAACAGGCAAATGACCTGAACAGACAATTCTAAAACTAAGAACAATAAGTGATTTAAAAATATGAGAAAAATGTTCAACATCTTTAGTCATCAGGGAAATGCACATCAAAGCAGATATACCAGCTTAAATGCCATATGTTGTCTTTCATTCAAGTAAGGCAAGGTACAAATAAAGAGCAGATAAAGGATGGATAAAAGGAAACAGGGGCATAGGTCTCTTGCAGATGGGAAGGGATCAAGGAGATGGAGGGGAGGGAGAGATGGGATAGGAAAATGAAGTAAGAAGAATTAAAACAGGCCACGTACAGGAACCTACTATCTTCAATGGATGCAAACATTATATGTCATAGACTTGAGCTAAAAGTAATAATAACCATCGTGTGTGATATAACAACCATTGTTGAATTCCTATAATTTTATTTAGTGAAATTCTATATCAGTTCTAGAGGGGATTTACTATTTTTACTCTCCTTAAAAATTTTTAAAAATGCAAAATGGAGTGGGTGGCAGGAAAATGGCTCAGTAGAATAAGTGCTTGCCTGGCAAGCAGAAGGGCCCAAGTTCAATCCCTGGTTCTGCAAAAAAAAGAAAAAAGCGAAATGGGGATGTAGGAATACACAGAGGGAGGTGGCTGAGAAAGGGATTATAAAAAGAAACAAATCCTATCATGTACATACACCTACGTCCCAAAACGAATATAAAGTTCATGTATTGCAAACATGTATAATAAAATTTTAAAAATTAAATTACATAGAGATTTGATCTCACCACAATGACTAATATCAAGAAAACAAAAAATAACATGCTGGTGAGAATATAGGGTTAAGGAATTCCTGTATACTTTTGGTAGAAATATAATTTAGTACATCCATTATGAAAATCAGTGTGGAGTTTTGGCACCAACATTAGAGTGGAGCTAACCTGTCAGCCAGGCCTACCGCTCCTTAGTGTGTACTCTTCAGTATGTACCAAAAGGAGTCAGTGTCAGCATATTGTAAAGACACCCACATATTGTTTATCTTGGCACAGGTCACAATGGCCATGTTATAGAACAATCTAGATTCCTGCCAATGAGTAAATGGGTATTTGTACTTGTACATAATGGAGTACTATTGAGTAATGAAGAAAAACAAAATCATGTGCTTTGCAGGAAAAGGGATGACACTCAGGATCATAATGTTAGGCAAATACATCAGACTCATAAAAGTGAATAGGATTTTTCTCATAGATAGAAACTAATTTTTTAAAAAAAACGTGAAAGTGTAAATTGGACTATCAGGGAAAGTGGAGGACCATCTGGGTGACTTTCTTTGAAGGAGTGGTTGTCTCCATCTTGGTGAACCTGGCTCTGTTTGCATGTGTTGGTGGTGCAGAGCTGGCTGGGGCTCTTCCTTACTCCTTCATTTGGCTCTAAGCAATGCAAAACTGTCCAGCTGAGGTGCTGATGTGTAGACTTTGAAGCTAAGAAGACAGTGTTTTCCACAACCACCATCACCACCACCTCCCACAGCTTCCAAATAAAACACGTGTAATCTGGACCCATGACATGGAGAGCTGCGCTCCATGCTGTCAGCTGCAATCAACCTCAAGACAAGAGGCCATGACTCCCCAGAGGATAGCAGATTACACATCTGAGCTTAAGCCCTGACCCCAAAGCATTACTTGCTACTCAGTTATCTTATGCATCTTACTGTTTCTGCATATCTTTCTCTCTGCATATCGCAGAGGTGATTTCAGGCCTCCTATCTAGCTCAGCTCCTGGCACTCACCTACTTCCCTCCATTCTCATGGTCACTCATCCTCAAGCCACTCCTTTCTTCAAAAAATTAATAAAGCCCAGGTTTGGTTCTGGGTTGAAGTCTTTGTTCCAGACAGCCGTTATTGGAGCTGGACCTAGGACTCCTTAGCTTACCAACTATAAAGATGACGTAGTGTCTTTATTCTCACCATAGGTTGCACTGGAAGTGGTAGATTGGAATTAACTCACTAGCATTCCAAAAACTTTTCATGGGATTACATATAGAAACTTCCGGGGTCTTCACAAGAACAGGGAAAGGCTTTCTATAAGAGAAGAGAACTGGTAATAAGGGATTGGGAAAGGTAAGAGATTATATTTCATGTGTGTATAGAAATGTTCATAGTGAACCTATTACTATGAGATAATAATGCAATTTATTTGTTCTGTGCTTTTTGAATGATAGCTGTTGGTTAAATTCATTGAATTGTATCTTGTTCTTCAAGTTTCAAGTTGCTTCAAATAGTTTATTATGGATAAAACCACTACTTTATGCTGCCTGTCGGCTGAACCAGTGATCCTAATGCAAGACATCTTATACATGGCCTCATAATCATTCTGAGTATGTCATCTTTTCCTTTCTTATTATTAAATAACTATCCAGTGGAGAATACATCTTTGTTTCCTGAACACAAGTGATTTCTCAATTTTTTGCTATTATACAAGCTTTTATTCAATTCATTTTTATCAGCTAATATGTACTGAGTACTGCCAGGGAGCAGAATTTCCTATGCATTAATTAATTTAATCCCCATACAACTGGGAGTCAGAAGAGTTAGTGAATTCAGGTCACATCTACAGAGTCATGCCAGATCAGAGTCCGATGCTGGCCATCTGGCACTTAACTCCTTGGTCCCAACTACTTGCATTTTACTGTTTGTTTTTGCTATATAAAGATGTGATAAATGGCAATGTTTGCCATGTGTGATGTGTTGCTGGGTTTGGGAGAAGAGGAACTATTTGGCATGGAGTCACGGAGTGAGCTCAGCAGCCCAAGATGTTTGGTGTCAAGGACTCCATGGGCGCTGAGAGATGCAGCCCAGACACACTTCATCCTTGTCATTGTCCTGGAAGGAAGAGGATGGATTTGAGGGAGAGAATACCTAGGAGAGCCTTCTGAGAACCATATTCATTTTGGATTCAGCTTTGAGTGCTGTTACTTCATATGTCCCTGTCAGAGGTGAAATAAGCGAGCTACGCATTTGACAGAAGAAATGCAACTGGTTTTTATCATGGGTTCCTTGTCATTGGTAAATACTGGAAAATAAAGTGGTTGTTTTCTTCTTTTGATAAAAGAAATAACGTAAGACATTTACTATACTTGTCAGATTCTTGAATTTCCTGGATAATCCACAAATAACTCCTAGAAATGAATTTAAGTATAAATGAGAGAAGTGTTTATAGATCCACGTGATATAAGTAAAACACCTGGGCTTTTTGTAATTAAATGAACATTTGCTGGGTTTAAATTTGAGTACTTTTGACTTAAAATCTGTTAATATAATGTGTGAGTGTCTACTAAATGTGCTATAGATTGTTGATATGCATAAAAGCACTTTAGCAGCTGGGGAGATGGCTCAGCAGTTGGTTGTCATGTGCCTATAACCTGGCAAGCATGAGGACTTGTGTTTCATCCCCATACTGCATGCCCCGCCGGCCCTGCCGCAGACATGCAGTATGGGCCGCTGAGACGGGAGTGGTGGTGCGCGCCTGTAATTCTAGCGCTGGGGAGGCTGAAATAGGAGGATGATCACTACAAGTCCAAGTTATGCAGTGAGATCCTGTACCAGGTACATAAATTTTTTAAAAAAGCACTTCAGGATGTACTATCAAGAGCTAACTCATCCTTTAATAAGTTTGAGAGCTACTACTCTAGAGCTACAGTAAATATATGGAAGAAGATACTTTAAAATTTGCCCTAAAATATGAAGTAATATGATTGACAATTTAGAGAGAATTAAGGTTATTAGGGCCAAGATACAGCTTAGCAGTACAGTTCCTGCCTGGCAAGTATGAGACCTTGAGTTCGATTCCCAGTATCCACACACTCAAAGAAAAACCTAAAAAGATTATTAAAAGCCACATTTGTTCATTATAGTAAGATAACCTAAAGTCAATAATTTGTATAAAATCAATTCAGTTAATATTTAATTAACTGTCAGGTTAAGGAGAACATCTTCTGTTATGCTGTAAAGGCTCATCAGCAAAAGCTACTCTGAATAGAGTTAATAGCTCTGAGTTTTCTGACCTATTAATAAATGTTTCTTAATTCTTAAGCCAATGTGGTTGTCACATGCCTGTACTCCAAACATTCAGGAAACTGAGGCAGAAGAAAAGCAAGCTTGAGGCTGTAGCAAGTTGGAGGCCGCCCTGGACTGTGTAGTCACAAAAATGAACAATGTGTGACCTATGGCTGACAGTCTTGTGAGAGGCTAAAAGGTCTTGTCCTCTCCTTGGTAACAGACAAATGGCTGCTGTTTTCCTGGCTAGTCCGTGCTTCACTTAGGTTCTTAGCTGTGCCACACATTGAACATTATTTTGGTTCTGCAGGAAACTTTGCAAGAGATGAAAGCCATGAGCTTTTCCCACCACACGTATGTCGCTCTTTTCCTGGATAAATGTGTAGTGCTTACATCTAGATAAGGCATTTGCAGTTCGTGTGGTATATCAGTGTAAAGATCAATTATTCATGTAAAAAAATAAAAATTTCAATGTAAGATGTGTCAAACACTGGCTATATGAAGAGGTTTCTTGAGTCGTACCACACATAAAACCTAAAAGCTCTTTCACACTGCAAAGGACATGTAGAGCGATGGACAGATGGATTCGAGGCTGAAATTGTAAAACTTCTAATGCTCTTAGCAGCCATCTCCTACAAAATAAATGAGATTAAATTTAATAATGCACTTTAGATAAAAACAGCCCGAGGGCCAGACTGAACCTGTGTTACTCGAGTTTGTCAAAAAGGATTTTGAACACTGACTCTAGTCATCCATGGCTTCTCCCAGGAGGAGTCTACTGACTACCAGAAAAACCAGCATCCCAGTGAGGGCCCAGCATAAGATGGTTGGTCAGCAGCGCCTTCAACGAGGAAAATGCAGTCGGAGGCCAGGTGAGGAAATTGTCTGAACTGAAAAGCAGTCAGCCCTAACCAAAAATGAACAGGGTCACAGAAGGGTATAGAAAGCCAGTTCTTACACATAGTTTCTTAAAAGCAAAAAGCCCTCCAGGAGGTGGCGCTATTAG
>NW_004525395.1:0-1452 GCF_000260255.1 Octodon degus
CACTGAAGTTTCCTCCATGACTGAAATTGTCATTGCCACCAAAATGACCTCCATGACCACCACAAAAATTTCCAGAACCACTTTGACCTCTTTGGCTAGATGAAGCACTAGCTATCTCCAGCTTGGACAGGGCTTTCCTCACTTCACAATTGTGGCCATTCACAGTGTGATATTTTTGAATGACAATCTAATCCACAGAATCATGGTCATCAAAGGTTACAAAAGCAAAGCCCTTCTTTTTTTCCACTGCATCAGTCAGTCATAATTTCAATCACTTTGATTTTTCCATATTGTTCAAAATAATTTTGTAGGTGATGTTCTTCAATATCTTCTTTAATGACACCAACAAAGATCTTCTTCAACATTAAGTGGGCACCTGGTATTTGAGAATCTTCTCTTGAAACAGCTCTCTTTGGTTCCACAACTCTTCTGTCCATTTTGTGTGGCTTTGCATTCATGGTTGCAACCACCTCCTCCACAGTGGCATAAGTGACAAATGCAAAGCCCCTGGAATGCTTGGTGTTGGGGTCTCTCATTAAGACACAGTCTGTGAGTGTTCCTCGTTGCTCCTCCCCCAGTTGCTTTAATAAGTAAATAAAATTTCAACTTTATTTATTAACCATCCTTTGCTTCCTGACTGATGGAAACTGATCTGATTGTTTCCACTGATCTTGACCTTGATAGTTTTTCTTGAAGCAAGTAACCATGGTCTGAACCTTTTGAAAGCATGAACCTAATTAGACCTATTTTCCTTTAAGTTGTTGATGTTGTAAATTTTGCCCCAGCAATGGAAAAAGTGGCTAATACAAAATTGTGATACCAGAGAAGCAGGACTGGCTTTTAGGACCATACCTGACCATATAGTTCAAAAACTTGTTGAAGTGGTTTAAGAAAGAAGTTTAGAAAAGTTTGGAGATACAGCCTAGAGAAGACCTAGGTGTTATAAGGAGAGTCTCTTTGGTGGTTATGGTCAGAGCTCCAAAAACCAGAATTCTATAAAAATGCAAACAGTAAAAGCATTTCACATGGCTGCTTTTATTGGGAATTTGACAAGAGGTCATGTATATTGTATTGTGGAAAACAACTTGCCTATATCTGACCATGTCCTGAAATTTTAGAGGATCATGAATTTAATGGCAGTGGACTTACTGCTCTGGGGGAGAAAATTTCAAGTTATCCTAACATTCATAATGCAGCATGAATAGTGGTAGCAGACATATTGGGAGTATCTGGACCAAAAATTTGAGCAATATATTTTGGAAAAACTTATCTTTTGCCCAGAAAATAAATACTGGTAAATTTGGGGCCAAAAGAGATGAGGTTACTGAAGACTTAGCATCATTTCAAAGAAACCAATTGCTTTATGAAGGGCTGAGAAGAAAGATGTCTTTAGGGCATCTCAGGAATCAGCAAGGCCCCACCCAGTGGAGGGTGAAGGTAGCGAAAAGTAGG
>NW_004525395.1:2136-5469 GCF_000260255.1 Octodon degus
TTGCCTAAGCAGGCACTTTAGACCACTGAGCTATCTCACCAGCCCCTGAACTTTGACTTTTGAGTAATGCTTGAGCTGCTGAGACTTTGGGGAAGGGAATATTGAATTTTCTCTTGTATATAGAATATCTGTATCATATTACATGAAATTATGACCTTAGTATTGTTTTTATTTATGGCTTAAGGAGATGTGTCTAATGTCAAATTCACAAGGAGTCTACTTGCCCATAGAATTATGCAAATTAACCTTAACAGTCAGTCTAACAAGACTAAGATTTTTCTGCAGAGGTAATTTCCCTATGGGGTTGCTATGCTCATCAGTAACTAACTGTGCTCATAGAAGGTGGGAATCAGTTGGAAGCAACTCAAGCTTTTGACTCAAACACTAGGCTTGGTAAAAAGGTAAAAACATCACAACAAGACTGAAAACAACTAGCCATCCCAGAATTGTGTTGGTTTTCAAAATTTCTTCTTTTTTTATTTTTCATTACTACATGTTTGCATTACATATTGATCACAATCCTTTTTGGTAGTGGTCCTGTTATAGCAGATGACAGCAATGAAACCCACTCAAGACAGAGACAGAGAGAGACCAAAGGTGTAGGGACAAAGCACTACTGAAAGCCAATGACTGACATTTTGATACCAAGTCAGGAAAATAAATTGCTGATGCCCATTTGGACTTTACCTTTAGGGTAGATACTTTTCAGGTTTGCACAGTAACTATTTCACCACATTATCTCATTCTAGGGAATTTTATAAGAAATTATGAGGTTTACATTTCCTGGACACTGTTGACCATCTGCTTATCATTGGATATTGTGGTTTAACATTTACCTTACTTCTCAATTTGTTTTAGCTATTTGTTTTTAGCTTTATGGCCTTTAATTTTTCTGAATGGGTTTATAGTTAGTACATGGGGAGAGGGTGAGGGAGTGAATTTATTGACAGATTAAGTGAATTTAAGTGACATTTAAAATGGAATTACAAAAAAGGGGAGTCTCTTTTTCCCATGAGTACATGCACATAATACATCTCAATTCTTTATTCATCCCATTGCCCACCCCTCCTTCCATCTCTTGATCTCCTTCCCATTTGAAAAAGATGTATCTTCTCACCTCCTATTACCTCTCTTTCACTTTGCCCTTTATTTGTATTTGTGTCTCACATATGTGAGAAACCATGTGATATTTAAGCCCATATGTCACAGTTATTTCACTTAATACTATGGTATCAAGGTTTCTCAGGTCTCAAGGAGACATGATTCAAGGTTTTTTTTTTATTTTTATAGCAGAGTAGTAGTCCACTGTGTATAAATTATATTTTCTTTATCAATTCATCTGTTGATGGACTCATAGACAGTTTCCAATATATAACTACTATGAATCATGATTCTAGTAACATAGGTATGAATGTATCATGGCAATATGTCTTAAACAATTTGGGGAAGATACTTACAAGGCAAATGTCTGCATCAAATGGAATTCCTAATTTTAATTTTAATTTTTTGAGGAATTTCACATTTATTTAATTAGTGAAGGTACTGATTTCCATTCCCACCACAGCTTCAGCAGCATTTGTTGTTATTTGATTTCTTGATGATCCAGTTTGATTTAAAAGTAGTGTTTGGGGGTACCTGGATCATACAGTTGCTTGCAAACCAACAATGAAACTGTATAGTGGTTTTCATTGCCGTCATCTGCTGTAAGAGGACCACTACCAAAAAGGATTGTAATCATTATGTAACACAAACATGTAGTAATGAAAAAATAAAAAAAGAAGAAAGTTTGGAAACCAGCACAATTCTGGGATAGCTAAATTTTTAATCTTGTTGTGATGTTTATACCTTTTCACCAAGCCTAGTGTTTGAGTCACCTGCTTGAGTTGCTTCCAACTGATTCCCACCTCCTAGGAGCACAGGTAGTTACTGATGAGCACAGCAACCCCATGGGGAAATGATCTCTCCATTTCCATTCATTTTTGATGATCAGTTAAGCTGTTTACACAGCTTACCTACTATGAATTACACTGCACAAGCACTATATAGTAAGCCACACTTGACTCTTTGAAGAACATGCCCAGAAGTGGTATAGCTGGGTGAAGTCATATTTCTATCTTCAACCTTTTGTAGAATCTGCATACTGAATGCCATACAGATAATATCAGTTTACATTTTCCCTAACAGTGTAGAAGAGCTCCTTTTCCCCTTGGCAGCATTCATTGTTATATTCTAGCTATTCTGAGAAGGATGAGGTAGAATCTCAATGATGTTTTAATTTACATTTGTCTAACAGCTAAACATGTTAAACATTTTTTCATATACTTTTTGGCCAATTGAATTTCTTTTGAAAAGTACCCATTTAGGTCATTTGTGCACATTTTTATTGAGTTCATTGTTACAAAGAGGTTAATTATTTTGACTGGTTAATCTTCTACCTGAGGGATACTTAGCAAAGATTTCATGCTCGTGGGTTGGCTTTTCACTGTTAGGTGTTTTCATGGCTGTGCTGAAGGTTTTGATTTGATATATTTCTATTTGTTGATACTGATCTTATTTCCTTTGGAGAAGAAAGTGTTTGCCTGTTCCTATGGCTTCAAGTGTTACCCCTACTGTTGCCTTCCAATGGTTTCTGGTTTTATATCTTGGACTTTGATCCATTTTGATCTGACTTCAGTATAGAGTAAGAGATTGGGATCTAGTTATTTAGGATTTTAGTTGTCCTGTCCAGCTTTCCCAGTGCTATTTGTTAAAAAGGTTATCTTTTCTCCAGCACATTTTTGCAAAAATCAGAATTGATTTTGTCAAAAATCAGAATTTGGCTCAAAAAGCTATGATTAGAAGTCCCATTCAACCCAATTATTTCCCTCCTACATATTTTTCCAAATGAACTAAAAACACCATACTGCAATGACTTATATGCACCCATGTTTATAGCAGTGCAGTTTGTCATAGTTAAATCTTGGAAACAACCCAAATGTCTATCATGTAAAGAATGGAGAAAAATAGATGTGATTGGGGCCAGGGAGATGGCTCAGTAGGATAAGTGCTTGACTGGCAAACGCAAGGATCTGAGTTCAATCTCCAGTTCCGCCAAAAAAAAAAAAGAAAAAAAAATAGATGTGATATTTTTAAACAATGGAGTATTATTCAGCTATGAAACGATAAACTTTTATAGGTAAATGGATGCAACTAGAGACCACACTGGTAAACAAATCAGATCTGCATGTTCAAACATCATATTGTATTGCTACTGTAAGAAAATTCAAAGAGCAAATAAAATATGAAAAGTACAATAGATACTGTGAAAGGGAAAGAATCTATTCAATAGATAGG
>NW_004525395.1:5680-14595 GCF_000260255.1 Octodon degus
AACATTATGCAAAACAACAGCCATTGTCAATGCTTATTATTTTGTTTAGTGAAATTCTGTATCACTTGTTTTCATTATTTTATATTTTCTTTAAAAAATCAGAGCTTGGGTGTATTTTTGATTTGCATATTCTATTGCATTGGTCACAATTTCTTTTTGTGTGTCCTTACCATGTGTTTATAACAATAGGTTTTATATAGAACTTGAATTCTAGTTATTGATGCATCTGACATGGCTGTTTTTGGGGGGGCTGCTTTATCTAATCCTCAACTTCCTGATTCTAAATGAAATTTTGGAAATTCCTCTGGTCTTTGGCATTTTCTAGTTGGCAGAGTTTCACTGATTCAAGTTCTATTTTTATTGTTAATCTGTTAAACTTTTGTGTATCATCTTGATTTAATTTAGGTTGGTCATATGTGTTTAGTAATTTATGTATTTCTTTAAAATTCTCCAAATTGTTGGATATAAAGTTTTAAATAACTTCTGGTGGTCCTGTGAATTTCAGTGCTATCTGTTGTAACATTGTCTTATTCATTTGTACTTCTAGTAATTAGGGCCTTGAGTCTTTCTTTTCGTGTGTCTGGCTAATGGTTTAACAATCTTGCTTATTTTTCACTGAAAAAACTCTGATTCACTGATCCTTTGTGTTATTTTCATGTTTTGGTTTCATTCATTTCCACTTTGTTATTACTTCTTTCCTTCTATTGGTTTGTGATGAGTCTTGTTCTTGTTTTCTATGACCCTGAGATGTACCATAGAGTTACGTGTTTGGACTCACTGGGTTTTTCAGATATAGGCAATCAGTATAATCTTAACTTGTAGAAATAATTTCATTGTTTCTTATAGTTTCTGATATGAAGTATTTAGTTATGGTTTAATTCTAGAAATGTTATAAATCTTTCCTTTTATTTCTTCAAAGACCAATGATCATTTATGAGTATTATAGGCAATCTTCATGCATTTGTACAACCTTTTGATTTATTTGATTTTTACTTCTGATTTCATTTATTGTCATCTAATAGGACACCTCACATTATTTTAAAGTTTGTCTTTATAGTTTATATCCTAAAATATGATCTACTTTGAACAAAGTTCAGTGGGATTGTAGAAAGTGTACCCTGCTGATGTTAGATGAAGCATTGTATATATTCACTGATGCAGCACTACAAATATTCATTTGATTTACATTGTAGTTTAATGCTGGTGTTCATTTGCTGAATTTTTGTCTGGTTGACCTATCTATTTGTAAGAGGGGTGGCAAAGTCCCTACTATTGGGGTCTGTGTCCTTATATCAAGAAGTGTTTGTTTTATTTTTTGTTCTTACTTAGGATGAAACTTCCATCTCTCTGCTTAAGTAATTTTTCATATCCCGTATTATCTTTCATCTATCTTAATTGAAACAGTTGCTTATTTGTACCCTATTTGAACTCAATGATAATTAAAGAAATTAAAGTAGCAACTTACTTGCTTCTCTTTGATCTCATTGACTTTTTAACTGTCAGATTTTAAATTTTATTTCTTTGGAATTTTATCTAGATTACAATATGTGGGATCAGTTTTTTGGAGTCACACCTTTTTGGAGTCATCTCATTTCATTATTTTCTCATTTGAGTTGTGTTTTTGTCTCTAATTTTATAAAACACTTAGATAGACTGTGCCTCCACTGTCATGTGGGGTTCAGTTTTGTAAGTGGTGCTTAGTGTGTGTCTGGTGTTGTACATATTCTCCATAGGAGGATATGCGCTTAGTCTGTTCCGGGGCTACATTTGGGCCCCTATTACCTGTAGATGCTAGATATGTTTCTTTTTCATTGTCAGTTTCCTGGAAATCTAAGAAAAAGACAACCAGTAACTTCCATCTCTACTGAACTCTTCAGTTTAGGGACTACTATAAATATTTCTTGAGCAGAGTTTTTAAATTTCACTAGTTGATACAAATACTTGTAGGATTAGAACATAAATACAAACACAAGCAACACAACTTTACTTAATTATAAAACAATATATCTATTCCTAATATTTCCATTATAGAGAAAGGTTTTACACTGATATTTATTTAAAAGGAATAGCACATAATATTAAAATGGTAACCTAATGATTTCACCAATTACTTCAAATATATTTTTAAATTTGGTGGAAAACACACACATAACATAAATTTAGTATCTGTCTTAGTTACCTTTTTTACTTGTTGCTCGGACAAATACCCAACAGCCAAAGTGAGGGAAGGAAAAGTTTGTTTAGCTCACAGTCACTGGAGGGTTCAGTCCATATTCCACTGGCTCCAAGGCAAATGACAGAGATTCATGAGGCAGAAAACAATGAAGAGGAGAAGAGGAGCAGCAGCTGCAGTGCCCATCAAGCCTCTCTTTTCCTTCTACACTGACTGTGGAGACTGGAGACTGGCGCTCCATGGCCAAGATGGTAGCTCTTCCAAAGTGGTGCGGCTGCAAAGATCAAGCTCCTGTAAAGACTGGAACTTCTCCATGTAAGTGGGGAAGGGCAGGAAACCTTCCTCAATTCCTTTCTATACACTTTTTGTGATGAGTCACTCTGGGGTGGACCATAGACCTAGGGTTGAACCAATTGAACCCCAATGCCAGCCCAATAGTGCCCCACATTGGGCCCTGCCCACCTGCAGGGTTGGTTCCCAAAGTACTGAATTACCAGAGCTTATTCAGCCAAGTCAACACAATGTATCAACTAACACAATATCTTAGCTACATGTGCATTCACATTATTGCACAATAATCTTCAGAAAAGGAGGCTGGCCAGATAGTTAAATGCATTAAAGTGCCTGCCTAGGCAGATGCATGAAACAGATTTCTATCCCCAGTGTGGCATGCTGGCCCCACCCCTGGGGTGCTCTAAGAACATGCTTGAGACTGGGCATGGTGGCACGTGCCTGTAATCCCTGTGCTTGGGAGGCTGTGAAAGTGGAGAATCAAGGGCCAGGGAGATGGCTCAGTGGAATAAGCGCTTTCCTGGCAAGTGCAAGGGCCTGAGTTCAATCCCTGGTTCTGCAAAAAAAAAAAAAAAAAAAAAAAAAAGGAGAATCACTAGGAGTCCGATCTGTGCAGTGACTCTGTACACCCTGTACTAAATATGTTAACTAATAACAATAATGATCTTCATAAGTTTTGCATCTTATAAAACTAATGCTTTAACTATCAAACAAAAATTTCTAATTTTCTCTTCCCTCAAGCCCTTGAAATCCCATTTAATTCTCTGTTTCTAGAAGTTGACTATGCTCAATATCTTATAAAAGTGAAATCACACAATATTTGTCTCTTTTTTTACTTGGCTTATTTTATTAAGAATGATTTCCATAAGCTTTATCCATGCTGTAACTTGTATACTTCCTTTCACCTAAGACTGAATAACAGTCCATCTTATGGGTATAGCCTTCTTTGTTTACCCATTAATCCTGGGACACACACTTGGGCTATTTCTACCTTCTCACTAGGGGAAATTAAAAATGCTTTTTAAAATATTAGCAATTAAAAATGATATTTATATTGGAAGTTAACAAAACTAGAAACCAATAAATCATAAAGCATGCTTTTGGCAATAGAGTAATAAAAGTTTCTATATAAAGTAAAAAGTCACTTTAACAGTCTTTATCAAGTTCAACATGAAATAGCCTATACTTGCCAAATGTATAATTAGAAGGAACTTTAAGAAAATGAAAATAATCTGCTTCACTTTTACATACATTATGCAAGTTTTCTATATTTTATTGAACTTGTTGAATAATTATAAATTATAAGCAGACATAAATCCTGTCTCTGAAATTTTCGATTTAGTGTAAGGAAATATTTATTATTGATGACTATAACAAGGCTACCTCAAAATAAATGGTCTGTATTTTAAATATTTTTAGATGTAAAAAAATACTGAGATACATTTCCTAAACCATTTGAACAATAGCATTCAAATATATTTTTTACAAATTAGATTGGATAAAAGAAAAATTTAAACATAAGGCTAGTTTTGCAGCTATAACTACACAGATGGTTAATACTAAGTTTGAAAAGTTAAAATGGAATTTCTTAGCATTTTAAATATCATGTGGTCTTATTTACCTGTTCAGTGACTGTCATATCTTTTTATAATGCAAATTGCTTAAACTATGGCAGCAACAAGAAAGATCTCAGGGAATACTCATTAAGTATAAGAAAAAGAAAGGGCAAAACCATAACAATTTACTACAAGCATAGTAACACTGATTTGTTCATACAGTCTTTAAACAAGTATATAGTAATACATGAGTGTAATTATCCTATTACAAGTTTTAATTCATGTCTATTATACCCTGCCTGTGTAACTCTGAATCTAATGCATGAAACCTCTAACACTAATGTTAATTGTTGTGATTTTTTTCAATCTGGAGATTTATGATAGTGTTATATTCCTCTACGGGTAGTAAAATATCTAAGACAAACACCCACTCCAAACCAGTTGTGTCCTTAGCAGAAAATTGCCCAACTAGATAGCATTATAGCCAGAGAAAACAAATGTTTTAAATCCTAATTACCTAATGTCTAAATATCTTAATATCTAGATATTTTAATTTTTTTGTGAATGACTGCAAGGAAAAGGAGCCCTTCTACATTGTTGTGGGAATTTAAACTACAACCACTATGGAAACTGTGATGAAGCTTCTTCAAAAAGTTAAAACTTGAAATTTCATTCAACCTGGTAATCCCCTTTGTAGGTATCTTTGCAAAAGAATTAAGGACATAATATTACAAAAATATATGAACACCAATGCTTATAGTAACACAATTAATCATATGTTACACTTGGAAGCAGCCTACATGTCTATGAACAGATGAGTGTACAAAGCATGATATCTATATATAATGAAATACTATTAATCTATAAAGCAGAATAGATTAGAGACATTTGTAGAAAGCGTATCCATCCTGAAAACAATTTTTAGAGAAATACATTGGACATGCATTTATTTACTTTTTTTTGGACATGCACTTAAATAGCATATGGTTTCTACCACTTGAGAAATTCAAAGTACAAATAAAGAACAAAGTAAAAGATTAATCCTAGGAAATAGGGAGGTAGATCTGTTGGAAAAGGGGAGGATCAGGAGACTGAGGAAGGGAGGAAGAGGATGTTAAAAGATTTAAGATGTTTCAGGTGCATTTACCCACTACTCACATTGAATGTAATCTTTATATCTCAAAAGCATAAACTTAATAATAAAAACAACAATAATGATAATCCATAGAGAGGTTCTAAAGATGGAAGATAGGAGGTTGGATAGAGAGTGGAAGGGGAATAAAAAAGAATCAAGGTATTTTAAGAACATATACTTACTCTCTCAGATAAATACAAACATCGTGTATTTCAAACACATACCCTAATAAAGAGGAAAAACTACTAGTTACCTAGAGTCTAGATATTTTAATTTGCTATGCATGGAATCCTCAGGTGCCTAGATTTTCACTTTTGATGGGGATGTCTTGTTGCACAAGAAAAGTGACAAAAGAGTGTACATTTCATTTGATGAAAACCGATTCTTCCAGATAACATCCCCTACCTATCACTTAACAGGTATTTTTAAAACTCTTGTACAGAATTGTGATCTGTGAGCTGAAAATGTTACACAGCATATTGCTTTTCTTATACATCAACTAGCTAGCACTAAGAGTGGCTCGGCCTCTTCCTGATGCTGAGTAACATGAGTAAAACTTTTCTGACTCTCAGTCTCATAACATGCTATCCCATACATTTAAAAAATCTATCACATTAAAAAATTCATCTCAAACATTTACAAATATACTCACTTTTGTATAACATCATACACCATTAAAACTCATCTCAAACATTTACAAATATACCCACTTTTGTATAGCATCATACACTGTACGCATTACTATAGCACTTTCTTAAGTGACTTCCTACACAGATCAGAGACGTGCTTCTTCCTTTTTGTTAGATGTGCAGCATTGTTTGTTAATGGTAAGCTCACTGTAAACTGCACTATAGCTAATGCTTGTTGACTGATCTAACACCTGTATTTTTCTTCATCTAGAATGTCCCAGCCTACCTGAGCTTTGGACCACTATACAGAAAAAGTTTGCTATTACAGTCTGGGTTATTGAAAGGTTAAATCACCAAAGTGATGGTTAACCTGTCACCTTGGTTAGGTGGAGAGATCAAGCAGATTAATACAGCACACTTTGTGTCTGGGTGGGTCATGAAGCTCTGACTTGGGGTCTGTACCTGGTACATGACCCCTTCCACTTGGGCTCACCCTTGTACTCTTTCTGCTTTTAGCTTCATGGGATAAACTGTTCTCCTTCGTCGTGCCTTTCATTGTGATGGTTCTGCCCTGGTGCTAAGCAGCCCTAGACTGAAACAGCTAAAACTAATGAACCAAAATAAACTTCTCCTCCTTTAAGTTTCAGGTTTCAGGTATTTTGTTCCAAAAAGGTAACTAATACAACAAGTAAAATGCAAATCAGTTTTTTTAAAGCCATCACATTACACAGATCTGGAAAAGAAAATTTGTTTACAGTACAAGGACTGAAATCAGAAGGCAGACTGTCAACTGCACCTGGAATGTGTGAGGGGAGTAAATAAATTTGTTTTACAGCTTTGTATGTCCACAAATGATGGTAAAAACACTGGAGCATCAATCTGAGAGTTACATGTAAATTTAGTTAGGTAGGATAGTTTACAAATATTGAAAGTATGGACAACAAGGGTGGACAGAAAGAAAAATGTGGGGAGCAGGACTCACAGAATTACATCACTGCTTACTCACTATAGGATCTACCATCTTCAGAGGTTATTTTATTTTATTTGTGCTTTTTTGTTTTCATTTTTGCTTTTGAGACAGAGTCTCATGATGTAGTTCAGGTTGGTCTTGAAATCACTATATATCTCATGCTGGCCTTTCATGATGATCCTTCTAACTTGTCCTGCCAAATGCTGAGATTACAGGTGTGTACCACCACATCTAGCAGCAGTTATTTATTATTATCATATATTAGTTAAAAATCTATGAACACTGGAAAAATTAAAGGCCCTTATATATGGTCAATAAGATGCCACAGGATTGGGCCGGTGAGATAGCTCAGTGGTCTAAAGCACTTGCTTAGGAAAGCTTAGGCAGGAACAGGAACTGCTGTTTGATCCCCAGCACCACATGGCATATAAGCCCCTCCTGCCACACTGGGAAAAAAAAAGACTGATCTTTCCAATTTCAGTTCTTATGCAGTGAACTTATCTGATAATGGGTAATATTAAACAGTAAAATTAGTAGAATTAGGCAAAAACCTTAAAAGTTAACAGCCATAGGAGGAAATAAGATAAGTAGAAAACAAATATATACTATCTATTAAATCCAAATCCAAGGATCTAAGAGGAAGCAGAATGTCTCATTTACTTTTCTCTCATTGCTGGGACAAAATACCTAACACCCAGAATCAAGGAATGAAAGATTTATTTAGCTCAAAGTTTGTGGAGGTTTCAATCTGTACTCAGCTGGCTCTAAGGTAGAGTGGCTCATGGCAGAAAGCAGCAGTTCATGGTTGTGGAAGACAGCACAGTGCAAAAGGAAGAGGAGCGGCTGTTGCAGCTCGCAAACCTCTTTCCCTTCCTTACATTGTATTCAGACTATCCACACCAGGGTGAGTGTAGCACCTACCTTCATAATCCCAGAATCAGATAATGAGTTAATCACAGACTCTAGAAGCCTGCTCCAATGGTTGCCTGACGCTTTGGGGAATGACAACCAAACACAAACAATAACAGGGAAAAATGACCTAACATTTCTTGAATCCCCTACAGTGAGTGGAGGAAAATTGAAAGTCATGTTTAAGAACATAGCTCAAAATGATGACACTGTAATTCATACCTGCAGTTAGAACACATGTGACATCTGTCCAAGCAAGAGCTTAAAACAGACATCAGTGTAAGGAGCAATGTTAAGAGGCAATTTAATTATAAGTCTCCCAACACATCTAGAATTCTAGGTGTGAGCAGAGAAAATGGACTTACTCTGTTTGGTTGATGTTCATGACACTCATTCTTTATCTTTACTTCCTGTGAGCATTAACCTCAGGGGGCTGCATTGTCACAGTGCTCTTCAATTTGGCCAATGGAAGAGACTAGTAGGAGGGAAGAAGACAGAATGAACAAGACAGTCCTGACCAGGAGGTGGTAGTCATTCAGCTAATGGGTCTATGCACTGAAGAGATGGATACTGAGAGTGAGTCCTGGTACATGCTTGGATATCCACATTAGTGGTGTTTCACAATATTGTTTTAAAGATGAAATGTTAAGATAATTGACATAAAATGAGGTACAAATTTTCAAACTCTGTAAATTTATATCTGTAAATTTAGCCTCTCACTCTCTCAGTCTTTGTGGTGTCAAGGAAATGAAACTAAGCTGAGTACACATCTGACCTGGTCTTTGGTCAAAAATTATATAAATATACAATAATTGTTTTATCTTTACTAAGGTAGGAATAAAACATTACAAATAATATAGTTGGAGAAGTTAAATGATTTATACAGAGTTAATAATAAATTATGGACTTGGGAGTGAACTTGAATTTCTGCTTGCACTTTACAAGACTACTAGATTTGCATCAAGAACTCAGTCAGTCCTGTGAAATTTCCAACTCTGAGCTCCACTGGGTCACAGACCAAACCACTATAATCAAGCTACAGGCCTTAGATTAAGTGTAAATTTGAAGATCTTAGCACTGTAAGTTTTTATCTCTCTGAGAGTAGAAAAAGTTATTCCTGTCTTTCCTTTCCCCATGTAACTCTAATACAGAAAATCTATAGACTAACTTTATAATATCTAGAGGCTGACTTTGAGAACAGGCTTACCATGGTAAAACTAATGTAAGAAAACCACATGTATTAAAAATGTAC
>NW_004525395.1:19750-20685 GCF_000260255.1 Octodon degus
TCTCACTCTCTCAGTCTTTGTGGTGTCAAGGAAATGAAACTAAGCTGAGTGCACATCTGACCTGGTCTTTGGTCAATAGCTTTGTATTTCTTTGTCCATAAAGAAATGTAGTTATAAAAACCTAACTGACAAATCCTACTACCTAACAAGGGAATAGCTAGACATTATTTGAAATTGTGTTTAACTCTTTAAAAAATTATCCCAGTATTTAGAAAGCAGTTGCATGATTCTCACCAGAAATATATGAAGGCAACTGTTTCCTTCACATCCTCTCAGGCCACTAGTGCTATCTATTGCATTTTCTTTATCCATCCTAGTAAGTTTATCTAATTCAGCATTAAATATTTCATTTGCATTTTCCTAAGAAATAATGACATTGAATGTCTTTTTTTTCTGTTGCTATTTGTTGTGAATAAATCCTCAGTGATGTTTCTTAATTCTTTAGCCCTATTTGAAATTATTTAAGAGTTGTATTACCTTAATATTGAGTTGAAAGCTTTCTGTATACACCTGGTGTTATGAGGCTTTTATGGGGTTTATTTGTAAAATACATTTCACAATGCTGCTTATATTTCTATGGTTAAAACTGTCTTTTGAAAAGGTAAAATTTTAATTACTATAAAGTCAAACTTGGCCTTGGGAGGTAGCTCAGTAGAATAAGTGCTTGCCAGGCAAGTACAGGGTCCTGAGTTCAGTCCCTGGTATGGAAAAAAGAAAGAAAGAAAGAAAGAAAGAAAGAAAGAAAGAAAGAAAGAAAGAAAGAAAGAAAGAAAGAAAGAAAGAAAGAGAGAGAAAGAAAAAGAAAAACAAAGACCAAACTTACTGACTTTTTTCTTTTATAGATACATGTTCATCATATTTGAATTCCACTTCAAGAAAATCTTTTCAAACCCTTAGGTCACTGTTTTTCCCAAATTATCACCAGAATTTTTTTA
>NW_004525396.1:0-396 GCF_000260255.1 Octodon degus
GGGTGCACCACCACGCCCAGCCCGCATGCTTTAGTAATCACATTTTCTTGTTAAAAACGAACATTTTACACTTACATATCAATTTTTCTTTTTTATCTGTACCTTATTTTTTTTTAGGTCTGAAAACTAAAGGCAGGACCCATGGTTCTCAAGCTCTGAGGGCTTGTTGTGGCTCAGAGATGGGGATACAGCCCGCTTGGTGGAGGAGAAGCCAGAAATCATGCCTGCCTTCCTGCCTGTTTCTTTCTCTTTGTTTCTTTCTTCTTTCTTTCTTTCTTTCTTTCTTTCTTTCTTTCTTTCTTTCTTTCTTTTTATTAATTTTATTGAGAAGCAAATAGAAATGAGACAGTTTCAAAACCGATTAGGACAGTTTCAATAATTAATATATTGTATATT
>NW_004525396.1:1961-3015 GCF_000260255.1 Octodon degus
CAGTTCATGGTGTGTGAGCAGTGGGACAGCCCTGAAGCCGCTGGAGCTGTACTTCAGGCCAAGGTGAAGCACACTCATGGGGACCAGGGCTGAGGCACCGGGGTGGGGCCCAAGGGACTCCTCAGCCCAGGTACAGGTACCTCAGGTCAGGCACCTGATAAACACAGAAAACACCCCCAAAGCACTAGCATGGCTCGCTGGCAAGTGGCTGAAGCGCTGCATTTGTGTTAAGATGAAAATAGAGGGGAGGAAAGTTCTCGTAACTGTTGAAGATGCCAGAGGTTGCGGAGAAATTTGCTAAGATGGGAAGAGAAAGAGCCGAAAGCTGCTGAGAGCTACATTTACTGAGGGTGCACCCATCCCCTCCTTGCATTCTTGCTGTTGGAGGTACCTGTGGGGAAGTTGGAGAAAAACTGCTCCAAAGTAATCTTCATCTGCTCGTGCCTGTGGGTCACTCAGTGCAGGTCCTGGGGCTGTGGACCGTGTCTGTGATGCAGCCTAATCATTTTTACTGCTCCGTGCCCTCCCTTCCTTTCTTCTCCCTCCAGCCCTACTTTCCCAGTTGCAGAGGATCTGTCCTGTGGCATGTGCCTGTAACCTCAGTTCTTGGGAGGCTGAGGCAGGAGGATCACCACAAGTTTGTGGCTACACAGTGAACTCAGGGCCAGCCTGAACTACACAGTGAGACCCTGTCTCCAAAAAAAAGTCCAAAAACAAGCAAACAAAAATAAGATGTAGCAAAAGAATCACAAAAACTATGGAACACATCAGAGACCACCCGGTGCACAGGGAGGGCTAATCTTCCTTGTGCAGCTCTGGTTTAGCATATGTGAGTGAGCACGACGAAATTGTACTTGGAGCAGCTCGATAATGTTCAGAGTTGGACCAGAGTTGATGGGTGTGGGAGGCCCTGTGATGTCACTGAACCTTTAGGACACAGCTTCTTATTCAGTGGAGAAGAATGAAGTAAAAAGAGAGAGGAGGGACTCCAGGAAGGGAAATGCTCCCGATTACAATGATTAAGAGCCTAGATGATAAGCAAATAAAAGAAATC
>NW_004525396.1:3223-4612 GCF_000260255.1 Octodon degus
AAAAGATTGTTTTTAAAAAAAACATTTTAAGAGTAAGTTCTTAAATAAGAACTTAAGAAACAAGTTATAGGCCAGGGAGATAGCTCAGTGGTATAGTGCCTGCCTGGCAAGTGTAAGGTCCTGAGTTCAATTCTGAGTATCTATAGAAAAAGAGAAAGAAAAATACTAGCATAAAGAGATTAATGTCAAGGTTGGCTTTGGACATGGATTTAACCTTGTGGACGTTCATTTGGTTGGAGATCCATGCTCCTAGCTGAAATATAGTCAGGGAACTCAAGAGAATTCAGAATCTTTTTTTTTCCTTGTATTACTGGTACTTGACCCCAGCACCTTCTCTCTGAGCTATATCTCTTCCCCCTTTTTATTCTGTGTTTTGAGACAAGATCTCAGTAGACCATTAAACTGCCCAGGCTGGGCTCAAATTTGCAAGCCTCCTGCCTCGCAAATTTGTGATTCCAGAGTGCACGGATGACAGGTGTGCACTACCAAGTCCGGCTGCAGAATCCTTTTAATTTAAACCCTGCAAGAAGTCAAAGCTTTTTCCCGAAGTCTGATCCTACCTGGTTTCAGAGAATTGTGTTTCTCAAAAGAAAGGGCTGGAGATGGGGGTTTGGGGGGAGGATTGAAAAAGCAACACTTAACTGTCACTGACGTGTTAATTCGAAGCCCAAATGCATAGCGGTGTTCCAAAGACTCAGCTGAATGCGATCACCCAAAGGAGGTCACCGGGAGCGGGACAGCATCTGAGGGCCATCAGTGCCCAAGCCCTGGGCTTGCAACAAGCAGCTTTCTGGAGAAGGCCAGACATGGGGAGCTGAGGCCTGGGGAAGGCCCTGCTGCTAGGGAAGGCCCAAGAGAGGCCAGCAGAAGAATCCACCAAGGGGGGAGCCTGTGCAGAGGTGCGGGCAGAAGGGAGCCTCAGTGTGCGGGTGACCAAGAAAAGGAGGTGTCAGAGACATTCCAGTGGCAAAAGCAATAAGACTCGGGCACCTGGCCAAAAGAGGAGAGAGAAGGAATTATGAGCCTGAGAGTCAGGTCAGAAGAATGGCTTTGGCAACATGAGGGAGCTTGCCCTGTTACGCCGGCCCAACAGATGCATGATGACTAACCCGCCAGTGCCCTTCCAGTGCGGTTCCCAGAGCGTGCAGTCAGCGTTGTCCGGGGGAAGTGTGCATCCTCGTGCGAGGGGCACATGCCCCTGAATACCTGTTCTGGAGGCCAAGGCTGGATTGGGAGTCTGAGGCCTGCTTGGACTACACAGTTAGACCTTGTCTCCAACAGCCACATAAACAAAAGAAGAAGGGTAAATTCTCAGGC
The DNA here is from genome assembly GCF_000260255.1 of Octodon degus. Taxonomy (NCBI): domain Eukaryota; kingdom Metazoa; phylum Chordata; class Mammalia; order Rodentia; family Octodontidae; genus Octodon; species Octodon degus. The sequence goes on from NW_004525396.1 coordinate 4,541, forward strand.
CCTCTGCAAGGCTGCGACATTAGGAACCAGGGGAAGGACCAAACAGTTGTAGTTCAAGATCTCAGGTGATTC
>NW_004525396.1:6201-7625 GCF_000260255.1 Octodon degus
ATTCTTAAGCTCTTAGAGACAGCACAGCTTCCAAAATGAGTGACACTTATACATTTCAAAGAACACCCAACATAATCAGAATTTATTTTTCAGGACAACACCTTTGCTGACACAGTACATGCAACATCCATAACTCTCTCATCTTAGGAGTTTAAGAGCCTGCCTGGCAAGCGTAAGGACTCAGGTTCAATCCCCAGTACCACATGCCGTGCCAACCCCACCCCAGGACCCCAAGCCAGCACCACAACCAGGCATGGTGGCATATGCCTGTAATCCCAGTGCTGGGGAGGCTGACACAGGAGGTTCACTAAGAGTCTGAGCTGCACAGTGAGACCCTATACCAAACAAATAAATAAATAAAATATTAAAAAAAAGAAAAAAGAAGACTTATCACCTTTGTGCTAAAGCTTCTCCCAGGGACACTTGCCTTCCCCCTCTTTCTCTGAAAACCAACTTTATGGACACACTTTACGCAAGGACTGGCAGATAGATTTTACAAACATGGCTCATAATAAGACCTATAAACATCTCCTCACTTCTGTGTTCACTTCTTGGGATAGATAAAGACTTTCTCCACTGCTTGAGAAACTCCAGTTATAGTCCATAAGGTCCTAATACAAGACATCATCCCCAGATTTGGGCTTCCCCAGACCATTCAATTAGACAATGGTCCAGTATTTATCTCTCAAGTGACTCAACAAGGGACCTCAAGTCTTAATATCACAGGACACTTACACATACCATATCACCCACAGGTAAAATGGAAAAAAAAAGGCTTTTAAAGGTCCATCTTACCCAAGTATAACTGCCTTGGCCTCAGCTCCTTACCCTAGCCCTGACTTGAATCCAGGACATTTCCAGGTCACTCACTTTCCTAAGCACATTAGAGCTCATATGTGATAGACCTTTTATACTTCATAATGTTTCTGACATCTTCCTTGTATTGCTATTTGTCTTTCTTGTGATACCTACTAGACAACATACTTGTAAAGTGTTAAAAGAATTCTGTGCCTTAACTGTGAGACATTATTAATTCATACATTTGAGCTGAGCTAGTATCCTCGGCACTTGTTCTGGATGGGCATTGGGTTTCCTCCATATGTTTCTGCATTTGATTCTTTACTGCAGATGTTATTAATTGAGGGATTTCTTTTTTCATTTCCAATCTGAGTTCCTCTATACCTTTCTGCAGCTGTTTCTTTATTTCAGAAGCCATTGATTCATTGCTTTCAGCTGTGTGATTCTCAGTTTGTTCTGTGTTAGTGTGTGAGAAATTATTAAAAAAAAACCAAACCAAACCTTGTGCTTCCTGTTATCTACTGTAAGACTTGTATTGTCCCTCTTGGCTCAAAGCTGTTCAACAATAAATAACTGGTTCTTGTGAAGGCAGCAAGCTCCCTCCCTAACCATCCTCTGTAATGTGG
>NW_004525396.1:7896-8380 GCF_000260255.1 Octodon degus
CCAACCTCTGTCTCCCATAAACAGTAGATGATGCCGTGTGTCCTTGATACACCAGTGACCTCTCTTTCAAAGTGGCTTGCTGACATACACACAAAACATCTTTCCCCTATTCCCCAGCTCCTTTCACATTCATTTGACACTCTAGCATGTTCAGCTAACCTCATTTAATGCTGATTCTGAGTCCCATACAGACAAATTCTTACTATGGCTATTCCCACACTTCCTGCCCGTACTACCTACCCAGCCTGAGCACAGAGGAACCTCTGTCTACTCACAGCTCTCAAAACTAGGAACTACCTTCATATCACAATCTCAAATCTCTTCTCACCCATGGGAGCTGTACCTCATTACACCCAATACATTATCTCAAAGCAAGACAGGCCCATCTGCTCACATCAGGGATGGTTTATTGGCTATCAGTGAGGGGCCTATACATGCCTTTGCCCTCAGTGGACAAGATCTTACCCCTTAGTTCTCATAATTC
>NW_004525396.1:9588-10762 GCF_000260255.1 Octodon degus
TTCCCCCAATAAGTGCCTGATACCCCACCTCAATAGCCTCAGTCATCTCCTGAAATGGCATTTGGCCCTCCCTTTGAGTCCACGCTGGCCTAAACCCACAAAAATCTCCACCTAGCTTTGTGTCAGGTCTGAGGACTCCTTACTTAAGAAATAAAGACCTCTTTGTTTTTCTCCTGTCTCTTTTCTGCACAAAAAACAAAACAAACAAAAAAATCACTTATACTTCCTGCTTTCAAACTGCATTTTAATTGAACTCTATAGTGATTCTGGGCTGATGACTTGGAACTGGTTTCCATCAGCCGGTTAGTGTCATATTAAAACTTTCCTTCCAAGCTTCCTCAGTGTGAAACATTTTCCTTTTGCGCCTGGATTGTTCTCACAATGGTGTGGAGATCTCTGTGTACTTTGACCTCATCTTTCTGGAGCACAACATGCCTCAAGTAGTTTGAACCTTCATAACTATTCTGGGAGGTTTTAACCCTATATAGTATAAAATAAATTGTAGCTAAGATGATGGACATATTAACTAGATGGCTGTTGTCTACAATGGAGCAGTGGAATAAAGCAGCGTATTGCATCTCATAAATGCATACAACAATCATCAATTACCATATAAGGATATTATACAACTATAATCCTGGAACTTCAGGAAGATGAAAAATAGACCAGCATAAATTTAAGTGCTAACTAGTTGGATTAATGAATTAGTAAACCATGATTCAAATGAAAAAATTTAAATGATATGGTAATATAGCTCAATGAAAAATCCCTGGTTTAAACATTAGTACAAAATAAAGGTAAAAAAAGAGAGGCCAAATGTTTTCCTACGGAGAGATACAGATTCTGAGAAGATATATTTATTAGCATATTTGCAAGCACCTCATTTGAAAAGGTAAAATTTTGAATTAATACAAATACTTGACAGGAGACCAGTGTCTACATAATCATAAACTTTATGTCTTTTGTGTTGACTAAGACACACCTGAAAGAGAAAGTGCAAAGCTTTCACTTACTGGAATTATAGGTGATTCTTACATTTTCCTTTTTAATTTTTGTCCACTACAGAAATATTGAATTTATGTATTATACAAAATCAAATCAGAAAAAACTCAAAATTTGACGACACAGTTTCACAAACCTCACCAAAATCCAGGAAAGGAAATGAAACAAAAAA
>NW_004525396.1:11475-12419 GCF_000260255.1 Octodon degus
TTATAATTTGAAACATTTTCACCCTTTAAGGAAAATTATTATAAATATTTATGAACATTTCCATAGTCAGTATTAAAATTCAAACATGACTGGAGTCAACCCAGGAAAGAAAATCATGCTAAAATGTGACAGAGCTCTCAGTGATGACGCCGAGCGCTGCACCATGGAGAGACAACGGGCCCTGCAGAGGGAAAAGCACACTTTCTCCAGGCCTGCTGCATCTTAAGCATTTGAGATATGCTGAATTAAAATGTCAAATTTATCAGACTCTGATATGAGAGAAAATTTTCTAGATTCTCATTTCTGTTTCTAGGAGTTCAAAGATTGTTCCACTCTGGAGGGAAAGCGGCCATAGGGTCTTCTTGGGGGGGGGGCACTCAGTTCATGGCCCCAGCACTGACCTCACTTCCTTGGCAACAGGTCCAAACAAAACTTGGAATCCTAGAATCTCCAGGCAGCACAGTCTAGCAACTCTGGAGATAGCAGCAAACATGTTGTGCTGTTTTCCTAGGTCTGGAGGATGCAGCCGGAAGACCCCGCGGAGGCAAAGCACTTGGGAATGAGTGAGAGGATGGATCGCTCAGCCCAGGCCATTTAGGGCACTGGGCAGAAACCGCCGAACTGCCATGGGCAGCACAGGGCAGGTCTTACAAGATTCAGTGACCACTGATTCCAAGATGACAGGGAGGTCAGAGCAGGTCTCCGTGGAGCTGGAAACAACATACTCGGAGCTACCGAGGCTGGAAGAGGTGCACTGAGGCCCAGCCACCACTGTGAGTTCCTGTACAACACCCAAATTCTTTGTGCCTGAGGAGGAGAAAGGGCATCAGGATCCTGAACAAAGTTCCTCCTGGGTAAGAGTACAAACAGGAGGCTGAGGGCATGGGGTCTTGGATCATTCCCACCATGACAGGGCTAGCAGGAGGACAAGGGCAGTGCCTAGT
>NW_004525396.1:16800-17229 GCF_000260255.1 Octodon degus
TGCCACACTCTGGCCCCACAGGAAGATCCAGCTCCAGGAAGCACTTGTGCACCAGCTGCAGGACCGGGGCTCCCAAAGTCTTCTCCACAGAGCTCAGCTCCTGAACTCCCTCTGGCTTGGGCTCCTGCCCCAGCCCTGCCCTTCCTCTCAATGAATGTCATGCATGTTTTGGCATTTGTTTTTGTTCTTTTTTTCTTGACTTATGTAAGTGGTAGAATTCTATTCAAATAAAGTTCTGATGTTACTTTCGTTCTGAACAGTCAGCATCATGGCATGGAGTGCGTTCTCAGTGCTGTGCACCCGGCACCACTCTCCAGGTCCAGAGCACCCTCCCCAGGGCTGTGCCCTGAGCAGCTCTTCCCCTTGCCCTGCTGCTCGTTCCTGACCACTAACATTATGTCCCTGTAATTTATCACTGCTGTATTTTGA
>NW_004525396.1:18194-19692 GCF_000260255.1 Octodon degus
CTCAGCAGGCAGAGCGCAGTGGCTGGGCGATTGAGACTGGGCGTGGTGGCGCATGTCTGTCATCCCAGTGCTTTGGGAGGCTGAAAACAGGCGAATCACTATGAGTCTGATCTACATAGTGAGACCCTGTAGACCAGGTAAACCCTGTCCTAAATGCATTAAAAATATATTTATTTCTAAAATATGAAATCTCAGAAGATCCTAGGTAAGAGACAATGAAGGTTAACGAGGGATGACTGCCTCAGTTTTGTCCAGATTACTGCAGAATGCACTGAGGTGATTTACAAATCAGTACACGTTTTTTCAGCACTGAGGACTGAATGCAGAAACTTCTCAATCAGCCACATAAGCATCTCATTCAATATGTGTTTTCAATTTTGTCACAGAATTTCACGAACCAGCTAAGTACCCTAGTATGAGGTTAAATTCTTACATCTAACCCTCTCAGGATACTGGGATCACCATAGTGATCCATCTCAGGCAGCTTCTCCAGGTAGTTTTGAAAAACAAACTAAAAAAAACTTCCTGCTCAGCCTAATTTCATACTTTGAGGACTTGTGGGTTAAGATGTTATCTCAGTCAAAGGTTGTGGACTCCACCAGAGGGTTGATCCTTTCTGAGAGGCCAATGAATCTCTGCCTTTGTGCCAGGTGAGTGACCACTCATGGGCTACCTGCCTGTTTGGTACCACAATCTCTGCACTGACCTGCTCCTCACACTGGCCTGATGTGTAGAGACCTCATATGGCTCCACATTTCTGCCAGGTGACCTGGGCAGTAGGTAGGACAAGCTCATCTCAGGGAGACTGGCCCTTCTATATAAGCCTATACAAGGGAATGTAGCTGCCAGCTGCCCCATGCCTGAGCCTATGCATATGAAAGATGCCAGGTACCTGCTCACCAGTCTCCAGACACAGCCAAGGTTTATGAACTGCCCAGGCTGTCTCAGGATCCCACCATGTCTACAAACCCAACCTGCTAGTGCCATATGCTCCTGGCTCTCATGCTGGGCACTGCTACCAACTGTGCTTGCCATATAGAAAAGATCATCCAGACACAGTCTGGCCGAATGATGGCAAGGCCTGGGTATGGGGACTGCTGCTCCATAGAGTGACTCTGAGAACAATCTGTCTCAGCCTCCCCAGCACTAGATTTACAGACATGCTACACCACACCCAGTTTTGGGAGCTGGCAGGGCATGAGGTACCAGCCATTGAATCTGAGTCCTTGTGATTTCTAGGCAGGCGTTTAAGCTGCTGACCTATTTCCCCAGCCCTACTCTTTACCTTTTGATGAGGAGTAAAGTCTGACAACACAGGTGTTGATGAGGAAGTGCAGGAATAAAAATGCTTGAACTTTACGAGTGGTACAATCACTTCAGACAGCATTTTGCCCATTAACTTAGGAGTGAATGCTCAATTCCCTTATGATTCTACCCTCTGGATCCTCCATGCACTCAAACAGAGACTTTCACAGGATCACTTGCATCTGCATTGTCT
>NW_004525396.1:20547-21187 GCF_000260255.1 Octodon degus
GTGCTATTTAATCTTATGGGTCCATTTTATTTCACTTAAGATTATGTTCTTGGGCTAATGTGAGTGGGGTTGTAGCTCAGTGGCACAATGCCTGCCTATCAAGCCTGAGACCCTCATTTCAATCCTAGTTTAAAAAAACATTATGGTCTCAAGGTGAATCCATTTTCCTACAAATGCTTTGAATTTATGCTTTTTATAGCAGAAAAAGAAAACATAAGAAGAAGAATTAAAAAACTTAAAACTATAGGAGATAAGAAGGGAAAAGATGAATGAGACAAATCTAATAAATTCATAAAGAAAAGAATGAAAAGACAAAAGAGCAAAACAAAAAAAAAAACATACAAACACCAAAAACAAAAAAACAACCCAGAGCAATGTTTTCCTGTGTTTTGTTTTTGTTTTGTTGTTGTTGTTATTTAGACTGGCTCTCATGAGGTAGTGTAGGCTAGTTTTGGACTCATTTTGTAAAGCAGGCTAGCCATAAACTCATGGTTATACTCATGCTTCAATCTCCCCACTGCCCCTGTGTTTTCAAATGGACGGTTTCCTTGTGGGATCTAGAACTGGGGAGTGTAACAATTCTCAATTATCTCTACCTGTCTTGAAGGTCTGTGATTTCTGAAAGTCCTGCCCATTCCAG
>NW_004525396.1:21510-22011 GCF_000260255.1 Octodon degus
ACAGCCTCATCAGCATTGATTACTGAATGGTTTCTTAATGATTAGCCCTTCTTTCTAGAAGATGATGATGGAATCCTTGTGTTGCTTTGACTTTCACCTCTCAAATGACCAGTGATACTGAACATTTGTTTGTACATTCATTTTACTGTTTGTACTTCTTCATGTAAGAAGTTGTCCATTCATTTCTTTTTTCCGGAACCAGGGATTGAGCTCAGGCCCTTGTGCTTGCCAGAGAAGCACTTATTCTACTGAGCCATCTCCCTGGCCCCTGTCCATACATTGCAATGCCTATTTGGGGTCTTTAAATTTGGAGAATCTGAGTTTTTGTTTAATATATTCTAGCGGTGAATCGTTTTTCTGAGAGGTAGTTGGTAAAAATGTGTCCAACTCTGTGGGCTGTCTCTGCATTATTTTGGTGTTTTCTTGCGAAGAAGTTTTTTCCTTTGATATTATTACAGTTGTTGGCTTCTTGTAATAACCCCTGTGCAGTCAGGGTTTTGT
>NW_004525397.1:0-1572 GCF_000260255.1 Octodon degus
TCATTTTGTGTAGCACTGTCTTCTGCCCTTTGTTGTAGATCTTTGCTGTAGTTATAATCTTCACACGTACTGAAGTTCAGGTGGATCTCTACCGAGTTTGGACTTATCCAGCTGCATCTGGCTCAGGTCTGGCAGCTGTGCTCAGCTCCTTCCCGATGCGGACCTGGGCTAGGACTGGGTCTGGGGGTTCCCGGAACTCGGCAGAAATTCCTACTCAGCGGGCGGGGTCGGGGAGGTACTGCGGAGTGTTGGGGGACGGCCCGAGTGGGTTAGAGAGGGTCCGGCCCGTGCTGTGCCTGGGCTGGGACTGGTCCCATCAATGCCGGGTAGCAGGAAGCTCTCCACACACTCACCAGACCTGGGCTAGGACTGGGTCTGCGGTTCCTGGAAGTTGGCAGAAATTCCTACTCAGCGGGTGGATTGGGGGAGGTACTGAGGAGTGGTGGGGGGTGGCCCGAGGGGTGGGAGAGGGTCCAGCCCACGCTTCACTTGGGCTGGGTCTGGTCCCACCAGGGCAGGTTAGCAGGAAGTTCTCCACACTCTCCCTGGACCTGGGCTAGGACTGGGTCTGGGGGTTCCTGGAAGTTGGCAGAAATTCCTACTCCGCGGGCGGGGTAGGGGAGGTACTGAGGAGTGGTTGGGGGTGGCCCGAGGGGGTGGGAGAGGGTACTGCCCACGCTTCACCTGGGCTGGGACTGGTCCCGCCGGGGCAGGTTAGCAGGAAGGTCTCCACACACTCACCGGACCTGGGCTAGCCATGCTGATTTTATCACAGAAGCCTTGTAGTATAATTTCAAGTCAGGAATAGTAATGCCTCCTCCCTTGTCTTTATTGCTCAGAATTGCATTTGCTATTCTAGGTCTTTTCTGGTTCCAGATAAATTTTAGGAATGATTTCTCTAGGTCTGTGAGGTGTGTGAGTGTCCGTCTGATAGGGATTGCATCAAATCTGTACAGTAATTTTGGGAGTATGGCAATCTTTACAATGTTGGTTCTTCCTATCCAGGAGCATGGAATATCTTTCCATTTTCTGAAATCATCTACGATTTCTTTTTTTCGAGTACTGTAATTTACCTCAAAAAAATCCTTGATGTCTTTAGTTAGATGAATTCAAAGGTATTTCATTTTCCTCAGAGCTATTGTGAAAGGTATTGTTTCTATAATTTCCTTCTCATTGTGTTTGTTGTCTGTGTAGAGGAATGCTATTGACTTTTGGTTATTGACTATAGCCTGCTATGCTACTGAATTTCTGCATTAATTCTAGTAGCTTCTTGGTGGAGCTTTTTGGGTCTTCCAAGTAAAGTATCATGTCATCTGCAAATAAAGATAATTTAACTTCTTCTTTGTTTATTCTTATTCCTTTTATTTCTTTCTCTTGTCTGATGGCTGTAGCTAATGGTTCCAGAACTATATTGAATAGGAGTGGTGATACAGGACATCCTTGTCTTGTACCAGATCTAAGAGTAAAAGATTTCAGTTTTTCCCCATTTAGGATTGTTAGCTGTTGGGTTTTCCTAAGTGGCTTTTACCAGATTGAAGTAGAGGCCATCTATTCCAATTTTCTGTAGGACTT
>NW_004525397.1:2784-4924 GCF_000260255.1 Octodon degus
GTTTTTAATTACATCTCGTATTTCATTGGCTGTTATTGGGCTATTGAGAGTGGTTATATCTTGTTGATTCAGTTTTGGCAATTTGTACCTTTCTAAAAATCTGTCCGTTTCTTCTCTGTGTTCTATTCTGTGAGAGTAAAGATTCTAAAAGTAGCTATTCATAATCTTTTGAGTTTCCACTGAGTCTGTGGTAATTACATTCTTTTCATTCCTTATTGCTTGTATTTGAGTTTTTTCTTTACTGTTTGATGAGGTTAGCAAGGGGCTTATCGATTTTATTTAATCTTTCAAAGAACCAGCTTTTTACTTTTTTAATTCTTTGGATTGTTTTCTTCATCTCAATTGAATTAATTTCTGCTCTATTCTTTATGATTTCCTCCTGTCTTTGGGCTCTGGGTTTGGTTTGCTCTTCCTTTTCTAGTTGTTGAAGGTGCAGTTTTAGGGTATTTATTTGTTCCCGTTCTGTTTTCCTAATGTGTGAGTTCACAGCTATGAATTTCCCTCTGAGAACTGCTTTCATCCTAACCCATAAATTACAATAAGTTTTGCTTGAATTTTCATTAAACTGTAGATATTGTTCAATTTCTTGTTTAATTTTATCTGTGACCCTTGGTTGCTGAGTAGGGTGTCATTTAACTTCCATATATTTAAGGTTTTTTTCTGGTTTCTTTTGTCATTTATTTCCAGTTTCATTGCACTGTGGTCAGATAATGTGCATGGTGAGAATTTCTGTTTTCTTGCATATACTGAAGCATGACCTATTGACCAGTATGTGATCTATTTTAGAAAATGACCCATGTGCAGCTGAGAAAAATGTGTATTCAGCTGTGTTTGGGTGGAACACTCTGTATATGTCCACCAAGTCCTTTTTTTCAAACTCTGGTTCAGTTCTATTATTTCTTTGCTAAGTTTTTGTCTGGTTGACCTATCTTTTAGAGATAAGGTGGTGTTAAGGTCTCCTGTTAAAATTGTGATATTGGATATTAGATTTTTCATGTCCATTAAGATTTGCTTTATATAGTTGGGTGCTCCTATGTTTGGTGCATACATATTTATGAATGTTCCCTCTTCCTCTTGAATTTTTCCCCTAACCAGTATATAGTGCCCTTCTTTATTTCGCTTGGTCATTGTTGGTTTGAAGTTGAGACTGTGTGAAAATAGGATAGATACCCTTGCTTTTTTCTGTGGTGCTGGGACATGTAGTATTGTGTTTCGTCATTTGACTTTCAGGCTATGAATGTCTTTGTGAGTTAAATGTGTTTCTTGTATACAGTATATTGTTGGATTTTGTTTCCTAATCCACTGTGCCAGTCTATTTCACTTAATTGGTGAATTGAGTCCATTTACATTGATGGTGAGAATTGAGATATATTGACTTATGGTTGCCGTGTTATTTACCTGTTGTTGTTTACTGCTTTCTCTCCTGTGTTTCATTGCTTGCCCTATTTAGTTGGTTGCTTCTGATCTCATTTGTGGTGCTCTGATCATTTTGGTCCCTCTCTAGAACATCTTTCAGTATCTTGTGTAGGGTTGGCTTCATCATCATGAAATTCTTTAGCTGTTCATTTCCATGAAAGTATTTCTCTTCTCCATCAGACTTGAAAGAGAATTTTCCAGGTTATCATAATCTGGGCTGGAATTTGTTTTCCTATCAGACTTGAAGTACTCTGCTCCATGCTCTTCTTGCCTTCATGTTTTGTGAAGAGAAGTCGGCCATAAATTTGACGGGTTTTCCTTTGAATGTGATCTGCTTCTTTTCTCTAGTGGCTTTCAGTATATCATTCTTGTGCAGAATTTCTGGGATATTGACTATTATATGTCTCGGTGTGTTTTTCATTGGGTTGAGGTTACTTGGCATTCTGTATGCTTTGGTTACCTGATTGTCAGATTGTTTCCTCATATTTGGGAAGTTTTCTGCTATTACTTCTGCCCATATTTTTAATGCCATTTGTATTGACTCCTTCTTTCTCATTGATGCCTAATAGTCTCACATTGTTCATGTTTGCATCATCTTGCAGTTGTTTCTTGCAACCTACTTGTTTTTAAGAGATCTTTTCTTAACTTTTCACTAGCTACACCAGCATCTTCAAGATCTGATCTCTGTCTTCACTTTCACTTAAACAGTTTTGCAAGCTTGTGA
>NW_004525397.1:5024-10903 GCF_000260255.1 Octodon degus
TGAGATTTTAATTTCCTCTATATCTCTTTGACTCTGCTTCATGCGATCTATTTCTTTCCTGTATTGCTCATCCAAGGAATCTGTCATTTTCTAAGCTCTATTTTTTTCTCAATGTCTTCTATAGAAGCAGTTATAAATTCTTTTACTGCAGTGTTTTTTTCAGATTGGTTTTCCTCCCTATATTCCTGTAGTTGATTCTTTACTCCAGATGCTATGAGTTCTGAGAATACTTTTTTTTATTTCTGAAAAGAATTGCGCTCTGAGTTCCCCTATATCTTTCTGCTGTTGCTTGTTTACTATCGACGCTATTAATTCATGCTTTGGAGCTGAGCTAGTGTCCTCTGCACTTGTTGTAGGTGGGCATTGGGTTTACTCCATATGTTTCTGCATTTGATTCTTACTGCAGATGTTATTATTTGAGGGATTTCTTTTTTTATTTCCAATCTGAGTTCCTCTGTACCTTTCTGCAGCTGTATTTTTTATTCTAGAAGCTGTTGATTCATTGCTTTCATCTGTGTGATTCCCTACTTGCTCTGTGTTAATGTCCTCTGCACTTGTTACGGGTGGGCTTGGGTTCTGAGGTTGCATTTTGTTCCTTCTCGTCATTTTGTGTAGCACTGTCTTCTGATCTTTGTTGTAAATCTTTGTTGTAGTTATAACCTTAACATGTACTGAAGTTCAGGTGCAGATCTACAAAGTTTGCATTTATCCAGCTGTGCTTTGCTTGGTCTGGCTGCTGTGTTCAGTTCCTTCCTACTGCTGCCCTTGAGGATGAACCTGTTGTGCCCCTCTGGCAAGACTTTCTGCTCCTGGACTAGCTGGGTGGTTCTGTCCTCTACACTCTCTGCAGGGATTGCAGCTGCAGGGTTTCACCCCAGGCCTGTATTCCAGGCCTGAGCTGAGTCTCGAGGGGACAAGGTGGAGTAGTGGGGAGAGGTAGCTCTCCCACATACTCACTGGACCTGGGCTACGACTGGGTCTTGGGGTTCCTGGAACGTGGCAGATATTCCTACTCGGTGGTTGGGGTGAGGGAGGTGCTTGGTGTGGTTGGGGGTTTCCCCAGGGAGTGAAAGATGGTTTCACCCCCACTGCGCCAGGGCTGGAACTAGTAATAAGTCCAGCCAGCGCAGGGTGCAGGAAACTTTCCCACACACTCACCAGTCCTGGGCTAGAACTCGGCTTTACTTTTTATACCTTGATTTTATACTTTTCTGCTAGATGGTGAAGACCAAGGTAAAGCAAGATCTATATAACAAAAAATGTAACTTTTATATCTGACAAATTCCCTCAGCATTTACCCTGAAACCCTGTACTCCAGTTCATAATTCTTCTGTCAGTGTCAACCATGTGGATGAGTCACAGCCATTTCCTGATGAAATTGCTTCCTAAGAAATCCTGAGAAAATGTTTTCTCTCCATGTGACTCTGCTTACGCAAACTCTACACCATTGATCACTTTGCTCTGTGGCCCCACAATCTCCTTCATCAGAGAATTTGGGACACAACTGAGTTACAGGATGTTGCAATGCAAGGTCTCCTATGTCCTAAGTCCTCACAATCCTTGAAAGGCTAGTGCCAAAATGTTGGCTGTCCTTGCTGTGCTCCTTTTTCTTTAATTTTTGGTCTACAAATTTAAGTTGTGAAGTCTCGAGAAGAGAAGTTTAATGATATCATTACCCTAAAACATAGGGAGTTGAATTTAACTTCACTATCTGTCTGAATATCATACATCTTAGACATAACATGGAACAGGTATTTTCCATCAACTATTGATATGTTAAACTTTAAATCCCTAGAAAATGTGAAAAAAAAATTAATACCGAAAAATATTGTAAAAAATAAGCATTAGCAATTATATATTTTACACAGAAATTTAGAAATCTGATCATATACAGCATTGCAGTATGACAGTCCCATGGCACCTTTTTGGTCTCTTGTTCTCATTTATTACCCCCTTTAAAAAAAAACATTTACTTGAGAGACAGTATGGCAGTAATTGGTATGACATGACAAGGAGTATATATTTAGAAGAAAGGAATGACAGGCATTTCAAGCATAACCCTAGTAATCCACATTGCTTTTGTAAGTGCAGTTGCTTAGTTCACAGGTATCAGCATATTTAGTTAGTCAGCATGAAAATCCTACCAACGAACTGCTAGTTTCAAAAACCTGCTAAAGATTCTGAGGATCATTGCCTTTACCATCTTGTGCAAATAAATGTATAGGTTTGACCATGTCATGTTTCCTAGATTTTCTCCTTGCCCTCCCTTCGTTGATTAATCCTTAAGTTCTCACTTACCTTTTAATTGTGGTACACCTTTCTATTATTATTTCTTCTTCTGAGGTCTTACACTAGAGACACTATATGATATTTACATATGTGGGTCTGGTTTATTTGACTTATGAGTATATCTTCAAGTGGCATCCACTTGAATATAAAGGCTTTTAATTTATCATTCTTTATAGTTGAATAATACTGCATTGTATAAAAATACCAAATCTTTTTCATCCATTCCTCAGGTGACAGGCTGCTTGGTTGTTTCCAAGATATGGCTTTCACAAATTATGTTGCTTTACACATAGGTGCACATATATCACTATGATATGATGTTTTTCAGTTCCTCCAGGAAAATTCTGAGTAGGGGGAAATCTGGCTTGAGTGGGATTTCCAGTCCTAGTCTTCTAAGGAGTCTCCACATTGTTTTCCATGTTTGCACCAGTCTTATTCTGACCAGCAGCAGAAAAGTGTTCCTTTTTCCCCACAGCCTCTCCAGCATTTGTTGTTGATTGATTTGTTGATGATAGCCATTCTTTCTGGGGTGAGATGGTATCTTAGTGTTGTTTTAATTTGCATTTCATGGATGGCTAGTGATGTAGAGCATGTTTTCATATATTTATTTGCTTCATTAATTTCATCATCTGAAAAATATTTGTTCATCTTGGATACCCATTTCTGTCTTTAAACTTTGGGACCTTAATGTTTTTCAGTTCTTTATACATTCTAGAGAGCTGACTTTTGGGTTTTTCATAATATATTGAGAAATAAATAAAAATCAGACAGTTTTAAATCAAATTGGCAGGACAGTTTCAATAATTAACACATTGCATACTGCCTTCCTAGTGATTATTTGTTGTACAAAATACAGACATAATATCAAGCTATAACACTATTAGAAAAAATCCCTCTGTTCCTTGAATTAAGGGAATGTAGCTATATATCTATCCTAACCATTTTGAATACACAGATACAGAATGGTCATTCATCTATATCTCCTCTTTTTATTAAGTTCCATCACTTAAATATTATAGATGTGTGAACTCAGCAAAATATTCCAAAATAGTCAAGTAGTCCATAATAGCATTGGGTCTTTCACTTCACTGGCAATGTCAGAAGTTGTTGACCAGAGTCCCCTACAGCTCAACATAACAACATGGCTTTATTTCTTGTACTTCATTTTTATACTTTTCTGCTTGTTGTTAAGACCAAGATAAAGTAAGACCTATGTAAAGGGTTGTAACTTTTGGATTTGATAAGATCAGTCAAATTCCCTCAGGATTTATCCTGACACCCTGTACCTCAGATTGTAGGTCCTTTGTCTGTGTCAGCCATGTGGATGAGTCATGGCCATTGCTTGGCCAGTGTGCCTTGTGTGAAAGCCTGAGAGAATGTTTTCTCTCCATGTGACTCACCTTAGGCACACTCTACTTCATCGATCACTTTCCACTTTGGCCCCGTAATCTCCTTGATCAGAAAATTTGGGACACTACTGAGTTACATGATGTTACAGTACAAGTTTTCCTATGTCCTAAGTCCTCACTATCCTTGAAAGGCTAGGGCCAAAATGTTGGCTTTCCTTGTGGCCCTCCTTTTTCTCTAATTTTTGGTCTGTAAACTTAGGTTATTAACCCTCCAGAAGAGAAGTTTATTGTTCTTACCATATAACCTAGGCTGTTAAGCTTAACCTCACTATTTGTCTGAATATCAAACATCTTAGGCATAACATGGAATAGGTATTTTTCATAAATTATTCATATGTTAAACTTTAAATCCCTACAGAATATGATAAAAATTTTTAGAAATTTAAAATATATTTCAAAATGGGAATAAATAATTATATATGTTTACACATAAGTCCAGAATTCTAACCATATACAACATTGTTGCAAGACAGTCCCACAACACTCCTTTTCCTGTCTCCTGCCTTCATTCTCCTCCCCCTTCCTTTTTAAGCAATCATCTACCTGAGATACAACATGGGAGCAACTGGCATGTCATGACAAGCAGCATGTATTCAGAAGACCAGAATGACAGGCACTCCAAGCACGAACGTACTATCACAAATTGCCATTTTCTGTGCAGTAGCTTAGTTCACAGGTGTCAGTATATATAGTTGGTCATGGTGAGAATATTTCCAATTAACTGATAGATTCAAAAATCTTTTGAAGATTCTTAGGATGATTGTCTTGCCCATCTTGTACATATAACTGTATGTCTTGCCTCTGTCATGTTCCCTAACTCTTCTCCTTGTGCTGTCTTCATTGTCTAGTTCTCAAGTTCTTGCTTTCCTTTTTCTTGTATTATATATCTTCCTATTTTTATATCTTCTTTTCAGTTCTCATGCTAGGGAGACTATACAATATTTACACATGCGGGTCTGGCTTATTTCACTTATGAGAATATCTTCAAGTGGCATCCACTTCACTATAAAGGCTTCAAGTTTATCATTCTTTATAGCAGAGTAATATTCCATTGTATAAAAATACCACATCTTTATCATTCATCCCTCAAGTGATGGGTATCTTGGTTGTTTCCAAGCTTTCGCTATCACAAATTGTGCTGCTATAAACATAGGCACACATATATCCCTATGATATGGTGTTTTCAGATCCTCCTGGAAAATTCCCAGTAGAGGAATAGCTGGTTTAAATGGGATTTCCAGACCAACTTTTCTAAGGAGTCTCCACACTGATTTCCATAATGGTTGCACCAGTCTACATTCCCACGAGCAGTGGAGAAGGGTACCTTTTTCCCCACAGCCTCTCCAACATTTGTTGATGGGCGATTTCTTTATGACAGCCATTCTTTTTTGGTAGAGATGATATCTCAATGTTGTTTTAATTTGTATTTCACGGATGGCTAGTAATGTGGAGCATTTTCTCATACATTTATTCACTTCTTTAATTTCATGCTCTGAGAAGTGTCTGTTATTCTCAGATGCCCATTTCTGGACTGGGTCTTTAAATTTTGAGCCTCTATTGTTTTTCAGTTCTTTATAAATTCTAGAGAGCAGACCTTTGTCTGATTACTTATTTGTGAAGATTTTTTTCCATATTTGTGGGTTGTCTTTTCACTTTTTTGGTAATTTCTATTGATGTGCTGAATCTTCTCAGTAAAAGCAGGTCCCAGTTGTTAATTCTCTCAAATGTTTCCTGCGTGATTAGATTCATGAACCCTTTGCCTACCCCTATGTCTTCAACAGTTCCTCCTACTTTCACTTCCAGGAGATTTAGTGTTTCTGTCTGTGTTATTAACTTTTGGGTACCGACTTTGTATCCTGCTACACTACGGAATTTCTGTATCAATTCTAGTAGCTTCTTGGAAGAGTTTTTGGGTCTTCCGAGTAAAGTATTATGTCATCTGCAAATAAAGATAATTTAACTTCTTCTTTACCTATTCTTATTCCTTTTCTTTCTCTTGTCTAATGGTTCTAGCTAATGATTCCAGAAGTATATTGAATAGGAGTGATGATGCAGGACATCCTTGTCTTATACCAGATATGAAAGTAAAAGATTTCAGTTTTTCCCCATTTAGAGTTAAGTTAGCCATTGTGTATTCATAAATGTATTTTACCAGATTGAAGTAGAGGGCATTTATTCCAA
>NW_004525397.1:12222-12667 GCF_000260255.1 Octodon degus
TGGATATTAGATTTTTCATGTCCGTTAAGAATTGCTTTATATAGTTGGGTGCTCCCATGTTTGGTGCATATATATTTATAAGTTTTACCTCTTCCTCTTGAATTTTTCCCCTAACCAGTATATAGTGGCCTTCTTTATTTTGCTTGATCATTCTTGGTTTGAAGTTCAGACTGTGTGAGAACAGGATTGCTACCCCTGCTTTTTTCTGAGGTGCTGGGGCATGTAGTATTGTGTTTTGTCATTTGACTTTCAGCCTATGAATGTCTTTATGAGTTAAATGAGTTTCTTGTATACAGCATATTGTTGAATTTTGTTTCCTAATCCACTGTGCCAGTCTATTTCTCTTAATTGGTGAATTGAGTCCATTTTCATTGATGGTTATAATTGAGGTGTATTGACTTCCAATTCACATGTTATTTACCTGTTGTTGTTTCCTCCTTTTACT
>NW_004525397.1:16207-17057 GCF_000260255.1 Octodon degus
TTCTGTATGCTTCGGTTAACTTAATATCAGATTATTTCCTCATATTTGGGAAGTTTTTTGCTATTACTTCTACCCATATTCTTTTTATATCATTTATATTGACTCCCCCTTTCTCACTGATGCCTATTAGTCTCACATTGATCACTTTTGAATCGTCTTGCTGGTGATGCATTTATTCCTGCATCCTAGTTATTTTTAAGAGATCTTTTCTTACCTTTTCACTAGCTATGATGGCATCTTCAAGATCTGAAAGTCTATCTTCACTTTCACTCAAATAGTTTTGCAAGCTTGTGATTGAGATTTTAAGTTCTTCTATGTCTCTTTGACTGTGCTTCATGTGATCTATTTCTTTCCTCTGTTGCTCATTCAAGGGACCGGTCATTTTTCTAATCTCTATTTTTTATCAGTGTCTTCTTGAGAAGCAGTTATTTATTCTTTTACTACTTAGATTATTTATCATCTGATTTCATCTATATGTTTCTGCATTTGACTGTTTACTTCATATGCTGCTAATTCAGAGATTTCTTTCTTTTATTTTAGAGGTTATTTCTGATCTGAGTTCCTGTATACCTTTCTGCAGTTGTTTCTTTACTTCAGATGCTATTGATTCAGACATTTCAGCTCTGATTCCCAATTTCTTCTGTGCTAGTGTCCTCTGCACTTGTTCTGGGTCAGCTCATGGCCTGAGATTGCATTTTGCATTCTTCTCTTTTTCATTTTGTAGAGCACTGTCCTCTGACTTTTGGTGTAGCACTTTGGTGGAGTTATAACCTTAGCATCTACTGAAATTCAGGAGCAGATCTACTAAATTTGAGTTCATCCAGTTGTGCCTGGCTTAGTTCTGGCTGCT
>NW_004525397.1:18604-19076 GCF_000260255.1 Octodon degus
GAGATAAAGTCATAAAACTTCCAGGGCTAATGTTGAAAATTCACCCCATATCATCTTAAAGAGTCAATTAACTTTAAGATGCCCACAGAACAGAGCTGGGAGTAATGATCTGGAACAGCAGTGGAAGTCATTTCCCAGCCATTTGATTCAGCTTCATGTCTCGTAGAATCACAGAAGGAGAACCACTAAGAATGATTTGGAAGAGGAGACTAATGATAAAGATGAGGCTCTTGTCAAACTGCCGAGCTGGAGGAGGAGCCTCTGCAAACTCTTTGTCCTTCAATCTTGTACTGAACTTGACTTGGGCTCATGTCACCTAGATTCACTTTTTGGAAGGACATCAGGGTTAGGACAAATGCATGGTTACATGGAGACTTGTGAGGACACAATGGGACACATGTGTGCAACTGGCATTCACAGAAACAAGTGAGATCTTGTCCAACTGTCATTTCCTTCACCTCAATGTACAATG
>NW_004525397.1:20474-21871 GCF_000260255.1 Octodon degus
TTATAAGGAACACAGGAAGAATCTGAGGACAGATTTCCATAGAATTCCTCAATTATTCCCTTTTGAGTTTCTTTATAAATACTCTTTTGGAATTTGAAATTTTGACTTTAACTCCACCAGATGCAATTTCATCATAAACAGGAATAAAATCTTCATTTATTGAATGCTCAAGCAGTAAAATACTTTTCTTTTGTACAATACTTGTACTATTATCTATTTGGATGTTTTTGTTGATGGAACAGCATTCTGGATAAGATTTTCTCTGCGTAAGTCTAAAATAAGAATTACAACCTTGCTCCAAACTATGTACATGCTTTTATAGTAAACATATGATTGAATGTTGGAATTAAGAAGGTCAGAGATTCTGCAAGAACTCAGAATAAAATGAAGCTCAGAGACATCTTATAAAATTATATCTTTGCTGCTGCTACTAGTGCTCCTCCTACACACAACTGGAGAGATTTTAGAACTGGGAGTTATGTCTTATCTCATCTTTCTTTCTTTTTTTTTTCTGGGCTAAGGAGGTAATATTTTCTTAGTTTTCTCCATGAGGAAGCTAAAGAATGGTCAATATATTTCAAATTAGTATCACTTAGAATCAAGGAAGCAAGCAAAACATAGAATTCATAATATTTGATTTTACATAAGCAAATATTTATCAGATTTTATCAGAGATTATTTCACTAAATTCAGAAATCTTTATTACTTATCTTTCAGTACTTCCTTAAATGTTATATTATGCTTTATCTTTTACCAGATACCATTATTTGTCAACCTGGTAACGAGAAAGGACAAACAAGTGTTTAGGAAGGCACAGGCTTCCCCACCGAGGTATCACAGCACAGCCAAACTTCACCCATTTAGAAGCCACTCCTCAGAGGCAGCCGCTGCCCACTGCTGAGGAGCCTGCACCTGGACAGTCAGGAGATGAAGCGGCCTTTTCAACAGGAGGGAAGCCTTGCCTCCCCGATGCTTCCAAGCTGCTGAGGGTATTCACGATCTACATCTCCTTAGGGACAAATAACTCCAGTCTAAGTCACAGGTTGCTTCTCACCTCTCAGCAGAGCTGACTCAAATACTTAGGAGCTCTTTGCTGTATCACCCTCAGATTTGTTATTTAACACTATAGCAAGAATGGGAATTGTTTTAGAGAATTTTTGTATGTTCTTTTCTAGTTGTCCATTTGCCTTTGGGTTGCTTTATATTAATTCATTCATTAAAAATTGAAGCAAACAAACAGCCGTCTGCATGACACACCATCACACAATAGGGTAGAAAACCCAAGCTCCCCATTTCTGCAGTGGTCATGTAATACATGGACCATTTTGGCATGCATGATATAATAGGTATATTTTTGTGCAGGTAATAGGAATGAACGAAGTCAATTTTTAAAGAAT
>NW_004525398.1:0-1960 GCF_000260255.1 Octodon degus
TACTGAAGTTCAGGTGCAGCTCTACAAAGTTTGCAGTTATCCAGCTGCATCTGCCTTGGGTCTAGCTGCTGTGCTCAGCTCCTTGGCACTACTACCCTTGAGGGTGAACCTGTTGTGCCCCTGTGGCAAGATATTCTGCTCCTGGACTAGCTGGTTGGATCTATCCTCTACATTCTCTGCAGGGATTGCAACTGCAGGATTACACCCCAGGCGTGTATGCCAGGCCTGAGCTGTGCCTGGAGGGAGCACGGTGAAGAAGGGGGAAGAGGAAGCTCCCCCACACACTCACTGGACCTGGGCTAGGACTGGGTCTGGGGGTTCCCAGACGCGGCAGAAATTCCTACTGGGCTTGGAGGGTGCTGGAGGTACTGGGGAGTGGCGGGGGGTGGCCCAACGGTGTGGGAGAGGGTCTGGCCCACGCTGCGCCTGGGCTGGGACTGGTCCCACTGGCGCAGGGTAGCAGGAAGCTCTCCCAAACACTCACTGGACCTGGGCTAGAACTGCGTCTCGGTTGATTTCTTTAAGATAACCATTCTTTCTGCAGTGAGATAGTATTTCAGAGTTTGTTTCTTAAATTTTATTTTATTTTATTCAAAACAAATTGATAGGAAAGTTTCAATAATTAACACATTGCATACATTCTTCCTAATGGTTAATTGCTGTACAAGATGGGGACATGAAATACTATTTACAAACACTATTAGAACAAATCCCTCTATTCATTAAGAGAATGCAACTATATATCTATCCTAACCATTTTGAATATAGAGATACAAAATGGACATTCATCTTTATCCCCTCAGAATTGTTTTAATTTGCATTTCATGGATTGCTAGTGATGAGGAGCATTTTTTCATATATTTATTTGCTTCTTTAATTTTGTCCTCTGAGAAGTGTGTATTCAATTCTGATGCCCATTTCTGGATTGGGTCTCTAAATGATGGGGCTCTAATGTTTTAGAGTTCTTTATAAATTCTAGACAGCAAACCTTTCTCTGAGTGCTTATTACTTAAGATTCTTTTGGAATTTGTAGGTTGTCTTTTCACTTTGTTGGTAATTTCTTTTGACTTGCAAAAACATCTCAATAAGAGGTCCCGGTTGACAATACTTTCAAGCATTACCTGTGCGATTTGATACTTGTTCATGAACGCTTTCCCTACCCCTGTGTCTTCAACAGTTCCTCCTCCATTTTCATTTTCTTTCCATAATTGTATTTTGAAATAAATAGCAATGAGACAGTTTCAAATCAAATTCGTAGGACAGTCCCAACAATTAACACAATACATCCTCCTCTATTTTCTTCCAGGAGATTTAGTGTTTCTGTTTTAATGTTTAGATCTTTAACCCTTTTTAACTTTGGCTTAGTGCATGGTGATAGACCTCGGTCAAGTTTTAGTTTTTGGCATATAGAAACCTAGTTTATCAAGCATCATTTTTTTTTGTTTGTTTGTTTTTGTAGCGGAACCAGAGATTGAACTCAGGCCCTTGCGCTTGCCAGGGAAGCACTTAGTCCACTGAGCCATCTCCCCAGCCCCTGCAAAGCTTTTTTGTTTGTTTGTTTGTTTGTTTGTTTTTGTGGCGGAACTGGATATTGAACTCAGGCCCTTGCGTTTGCCAGGGAAGCACTTGTTTCAAGCATCATTTCTTAAAGAAGCTATCTTTCTTCCAGTAAGCTTGTTTGGCCCATTTGTCAAAGATCAAGTGTCTGAGTGTGTTCCTAGAGGCTTCTGCATCTTCTCATCTATTCAACTGATCCTAAAGTCTATTTTCTTGCCAGTCCATACCATGCTGATTTTATCACAGTAGTTTTATTTTCTTTTTCAAAAAATTTTTATTTTTCCATAATTTTATTGGGAAACAAATAGCAATGACAAAGTTTCAAATCAAATTGGTGGGACAGTTTCAATAAATAATACATTGCATACATGCTTCCTAGTGGTTAATTGCTGTACAAAATGTG
>NW_004525398.1:3487-3940 GCF_000260255.1 Octodon degus
CCAGCACCACATGCCAACCAGCCTCGCCCCAGGTGGGCTGAGCTGGCCACACTCACACACACAAAAAAACAAAATAAATAATTTTTTTTAAAAAGGCAAGAGAATTTGCAGTATAGTCTTGGATGAACAATAAAGTGTTCTCAGTGATAGTTATGCAGGAGTATATAAAAATATATTAGATTAACCCTTATTTAAATGACATTACAGGTATCTATAAAAGAGCACCAATCTTATGTTGGGTTATATACATATTTTTCATATATATGTGTGTGTATGTGTGTATAAAAGACAGGGACAAAGTAATATAGAGTCAACAGAAAATGGAAATATACTTTGTAAAGTTTCTAATACTAGGGCGAGATACCATATGATGACTTTTAAATAAATTGTAAGTCAAAGATATAGTATAAATCTTAGAACAAAAATTAAGATTAAGCAATATTCAGAAAATTA
>NW_004525398.1:5845-6603 GCF_000260255.1 Octodon degus
TCTAAATCAGAGTGGATGAGTTTGGTCCTTACAGGCTTCACGAGATTGATTTCTTACCACTTTGCTGTGAATGGCACAACTCACACCATCATGTAGCTTCACATACAGCTTGGGAAGCACATAACCATCGAAGACACTTGCTTTGAAAATGTCCCTGACGGTGGTGGCCTCCACTATGTTCTGAATGACAATCTTCTTAATAGCCTTATCCTTGGGTATGCACTGGGCGGAGTTCATGCAGTGATTAGGCTGCACATGACCGCGGCCCTTTTTTGGCAGGACCGATGTTCCTTTTTTTTTCGTCATCTTGGAAAGGAGGACCCTTATCAGTGTATTCTTCAGAAGCACTTAGTACTTCTTTGATTATAGTTATCACTATATTTTTTAATTCAGAAATTATTTCTGATCTGATTTCTTCTATACCTTTCTTCAGTTGTTTCTTTACTGTCAGTGCTATTATTTCAAAGATATCAGGTGTGTGATTTCCAGTTTCCTCTATGCTAGTGTCTTCTGCATTTGTACTAGGTGGACTCAGGGCCTGAGACTGCATTTTGCTCCTTCTCTTTGACATTTTGCATACCACTGTCTTCTGACCTTTGATGTAGAGCTTAGATAGAGTTATTACCTTAGCACCAGGTCCAGATCTAAGAAATTCAGATTCCTCCAATTGGGTGTTGCTTGGATCTGGCTGCTGTGTTCCACTTCTTTCTGCTGCAGCTGTTAGAGTTCAGTCCTTTTTGTCACTCTGTCAAGATGTT
>NW_004525398.1:10437-10982 GCF_000260255.1 Octodon degus
AATTATTTCTGATCTGATTTCTTGTATACCTTTCTACAGTTGATTCTTTACTGTCAACGCTATTGTTTCAGAGATATCTGGTGTGTGATTTCCAGCTTCCTCAGTGCTAGTGTCCTCTGCATTTGTACTGGGTGGACTCAGGGTCTGAGACTGCATTTTGTTCCTTCTCTTTGTCATTTTGTATGCCTGTCTTCTGTCCTTTGTTGTAGAGCTTAGATAGAGTCATTACCTAAGCACCAGGTCCAGATCTACAAAGTTCAGATTCTTCCAGGTGGGTTTTGTTTGTATCTGGCTGCTGTGCTCCACTTCTTTCTGCTGCCGGTGTTAGAGTTGTATCCTTTCTGTCTCTCTGGCAAGATGTTCTGCTCCTGAGTCAGCTGGGTGTGTCTTGCCTCTAGCCTCTTTGCTGGGAGTTCTGCCAAAGAGTTCCGTGCTGGGCCTGCAACCTGGGTCGAATGAGGATCCCCGGCCCCGGGTTGTCTCACTCACTCGCCGGCCCTGCGCTCTGGGTCTCTCCAGTCCAACTTTTCTAAGGAGTCTCCATA
>NW_004525398.1:14533-18989 GCF_000260255.1 Octodon degus
TTAGGGTATTTATTTGTTCCCGTTCTGTTTTCCTAATGTGTGAGTTCACAGATATGAATTTCCCTCCGAGAATTTCTTTCATCGTATCCCATAAATTCCGATAAGTCACAGAGCAATGTAATCGATGACATACAGTGTTCCTAAGGAGAGTCACAGGGAGAGAAAACATTCTTTCAGGATTTCACAGAGAGCAAATTGGTCAAGCAATGGCTGTGACTCATCCCCATGGCTGACACTGACAAAGGATCTGCAAACTGTGGTATAGGGTAACAGAATAAATTCTGAGGGGACTTGATTGACCTTATCAGATAAAAAAGATACATTTCTTGTTATATACATCTTGCTTTATCTTGGTCTTAACAAGCAGAAAGGTATAAAAATTAAAGCCATATTAATATGCTGAGCTGTAAAAGGCTCAAGTCAACAACTTCTGACACTGCCTGTCTTACGGATAACCCACTACTATTATGGACTACTGGACTATATTGGATTGTTTTTCTGAATTCGCACACCTACAATACTTAAATGGCAATGGAATACCTATCTCTAACAAAACTAAACAAAAAAAGGGGATACAAATGAAGGACCATTTTGTGTCTGTATATACAAAATAGGATAGATATACAAATACATTTTTTTATTTCAATGAGAAGATTTGTACTAATAGTATTTGGACAGGTTATCATGTCTACATCTTGTACAATGAATAACAACTAAGAAAAGAACAACATGCAATGTATTAATTATTGAAACTGTCTTATTAATTAGTTTTGAAACTGTCTCATGCTGTTTCTCAATAAAATTTAAAAATAAATTAATAAATAAAATTCACAAAAAAGAAAGAAAGTGTTTTACTTCTCCATCAAACTTCAAAGAGAGTTTTGCAGGATATAGTAGTCTGGGCTGGAATTTGTTCTCATAGAGGACCTGAAGTAGTCTGTCCTATGCTGTTCTTGCCTGCATGGTTTGTGAAGAGAAGTCTGTCGTAATTCTGATGGGTTTTCCTTTGAATGTGATCTTCTTCTTTTCTCTAGCAGCTTTCAGTATATTATTCTTGTGCTGATTTTCTAGGATCTTGACTATTATATGTCTGGGTGTGTTTTTCATTGGGTTGTGGTTACTTGGTGTTCTGTATGCTTCAGTTACCTGAATGTCAGATTGTTTCCTCATATTTGGGAAGTTTTCTGCTATTACTTCTGCCCAATATTTTTTAATGTCATTTGTATTGACTCCTTCTTTCTCATTGATGCCTATTAGTCTCACATTGTTCATCTTTGCATTATCTTGCAGGTGATGGATTATTCTTTCCTGCATCCTCGTTGTTTTTAAGAGATCCTTTCTTACCTTTTCTCTAGCTGCTCCAGCTTCTTCAAGATCTGAAACTCTGTCTTCACTTTTACTTAAATGGTTTTGCAAGCTTGTGACTGAGATTTATTTTCCTCTCTATCTCTTTGACTCTGCTTCATGCGATCTATTTCTTTCCTGTATTGCTCATTCAGGGAATCTGTCATTTTTCTCATCTCCTGTATTTTTCTATCAATGTCTTCTTTAGAAGCAGTTATAAATTCTTTTACTGCAGTGTTTTTTCAGATTGGGTTTCCTCCCTATGTTTCTGTGGTTGCTTCTTTACTTCAGATGCTATGAGTTCTGAGAATTCTTTTTTTTATTTCAGAAAAGAATTGTGCTCTGATTTCCTCTATATCTTCCTGCTGTTGCTTATTTACTATTGACGCTATTAATTCATGCATTTGAGCCGAGCTAGTGTCCTCCACATTTGTTCTGGGTTGGCACTGGGTTTCCTCCATATGTTTCTGCATTTGATTCTTTACTACAGATGTTATTAATTCACTGATTTCTTTTTTATTTCCAATCTGAGTTCCTCTATACCTTCCTGCAGCTTTTTTTAAATTTCAGAAGCCATTGATTCATTGCTTTCAGCTGTGTGATTCCCAATTTTATCTGGGTTAGTGTCCTCTGCACTTGTTATGATTGGGCTAGGGTTCTGAGATTGCATTTTGTTCCTTCTCGTCATTTTGTGTAGCACTGTCTTCTAAACTTTGTTGTAGATCTTCGTTGTAGTTATAACCTTAGCATGTACTGAAGTTCAGGTGCAGATCTACAACTTTTGGATATATCGAGCTGTGCCTGGCTTCGGTCTGGCTGCTGTGTTTATTTCCTTCCTGCTGATGCCCTTGAGGGTGAACCTGTTGTCCCCCTGTGACAAGATGTTCTGCTCCTGGGCTAGCTTGGTGGTTCTATCCTCTACACTCTCTGCAGGGATTGCAGCTGCAGGGTTACACCCCAGCCATGTATGCCAGGCCTGAACTGAGCCTGGAGGGGACAAGGTGGAGTAGGGGGGAGAGGCAGCTCTCCCACACACTCACCGGACCTGGGCTAGGACTGGGTCTGGTGGTTCCCGGAATGCGGCAGAAATTCCTACTAGGCAGCCAGGGTGGGAGAGGTGCTGCGGAGTGGTCGGGGTATCCCAAGGGGGTGGAGGAGGGTCTCGCCCATGCTGCACCTGAGTTGGGACCAGTAGTCTGTCCTGCCAGCACAGGGTAGCAGGAAGCTCTCCCACACACTCACGGGACCTGGGCTAGGACTTCATCAAAATTGTGTTGGAGTCCATTTTCTGTGAAATTAGCTACCTCATTTATATTTTGCTTTTATTTAAATGCTCCTCCAGGTAGGTGTATTAAGTGTTTTTGGTTCTCATTCTTTTTGCCTTATTGTATCTGTTTAAGACTTCCACAAAGTTAGGTAGTGTAATGTTGGTTTTGTAGTTATGAATTTCTTTAGAGACTCTTGGTTGTGAAAGTACTTATTTTACCATCAGGTTTAAATTTGCAGCTTATAATAGTCTTGGCTTAAACCTGAATTTTTGGAGTTGGTGGTGGACAACCTTCACTCTAACCTCTCCCGACTTTCGAAGTTTTTTGTATGAAATCTGTTCTTAATCTTTTTTTAAAAAATAAAAATGTATTTACAGGATCTACAGAATCTCACTGCACAGATCATACTCATAGTGATCATCCTGTTTACAGCCTTCCAAACACTGGGATTAAAGGTGTACACCACCACACCCAGTCTCAATCTCTGTCTCAGGGCACCTTGGGGCAAGGCTGGCATGGCAGGCTGGGTATTGAACTCCTCGCCCCAGTGTCTGCCTAAGCAGGTGCTTTCATCCACTGAGCTATCTTGCTGGCCCTAAAATCTGTTGTTATTCTGATAAACTTGCCTTTATGAGTTATGTTGGTCTCTAATGGCTCTCTTTGCTCATATTTAATCTTGGTTATTTTATTTTGTTCTTGAAAATTCATAAAAAGCTTTACAACACCTGCTTCCCTGTCTTGAGCATTAAGGTTTCATGAAAGATGATAAAAATTTTATCATATAGAGTATATACCAAAATAATGGATAATGTAAGAAGAATTTCTTCAATCAAAAGCTTTTGGCAAAACATATACTCTGTTACATATATGCTTTTATACGACAGGCTATAAAACACATTGTAAAAATTAATACTGACAAGCCTAGCAGAATATTGCTAAAGGCACTATTTTAACTTTGCATGTTGAATGCAATTTGAGGGAAGGGAAGAGTAAATTCTCAGTTGAGCATAAATATAAATAAATGTTAGCATGACTTTTGAATAAATTTTAACAAAGTAAACTTTTTTTGTCTCTTATAGATTCTCAGGTTCTATTTTTAAAATGTGATACTTTGAATAAAGGAATTGAATATTAGGAATGGAATATTTATAGAAAGAAAACCACCTTTGGATAACTTCTCAGTCTAATTTTTTAAAAGTTTTATTTTATTTTATTTTGAAGAGTGAAACAGTAGCAAAAACAAATAGAAAAAAATGACAGAAACAGTGTAAAATACAATATATATGTTACAGTTTTTCAAAACAGGAGTAGCTAATTAGCGGTGGTTGTTGAGAAGGGCTGGCCAAATAGCTCAGTGGATTAAAGCACCTGAAAGCAGGTGCAAGAGCTGAGAGTTCTATCCCTGCCCTACTATGCCAGCTCTGCCCCTGGAGCATGCTGAGATGTCAATTGAGACTCGGCATGGTGGCTCACACCTGTAATCCCAGCTCATGAGAGGCTAGAAACAGGCAGATCACTATCTATCTAGCAGTAAGACCCCGAACACCCTGTAGGCCCTTCCTTAAAAATACAAAAAATAAAAATAAAAAATAAAAAACAATTGTTGTTATATTATGTATTTTTAATGTCAAATCGGTTGCTCAGATTAACAGATATAGTTTTGCAATATTACACATATAATTGAATATTAATGCTTCTTAAAAAGTACATGAATATTCATTTCTCCATATGAAGACTATTGGAAATAATACCAGGGATTTCATTTGGCATATATATACATATGTATTTTTTATGTTCCTCTATTTTATTTATTTTTTTACATCAGTTATTTTATTTTAAAGAAA
>NW_004525398.1:20979-22306 GCF_000260255.1 Octodon degus
TGGCAAGGTGTTCTGCTCCTGAATCAGCTGGGTGGGTCTTGCCTCTAGCCTCTTTGCAGGGAGTTCTGCTGAAGGATTCTGTGCTGGGCCTGCAGCCTGGGTGGAATGAGGATTCATGGGCCCGGGTGTTCTCATTCACTCGCCGGCCTGCACTCTGGGTGTATTCAGGATCCGCAGGACCCCAGGTCGTCTCACTCACTCACCGGGCCTGCGCTCTGGGTCTATTCAGGGTCCCACAGCCTCGGCTGTCCTGGCTTATATTTTATAAAAGTTAAGTACATCTCAATGACAAACTAAAAGTTAAAAGTGTCTCACTTAGAAAACTTTAAAAAGCTAAATGTTGTCCTATATAAGATTCTAAAATTTGAAATGACATGATATATATTTTGAAATTTAGGATCCATTTAAACTATACTACAATTTACACTTTTCATATCATCTTACTGTGCTTAGGATCAGTTCTTTAGTTAATATCAAGAGGCCACTAAAATTAATGTCAAAAGAGTGGGAATAGAAAGAGAAGAAGATAACAAATGAGTATTAATGACAAAACATGATTTGTTAACTAATGGCACAAAATTATGTGTTTTGCCTCAGTGTCAGTGTGGTGCTGGAAGTGACTGGGAAATGAATACACTAGCCCTATGGTTTCAGTTAAGATTCTTAACCAGGGGCCAGAGAGATAGGTCCTGAGTTCGATCCCTGCTACCACCAAAAAAAAAAAAAAGAAAAAAAGATTCTTAACCCATGTCTTGAGAGCTCATTCATGAAGGACTACTTCTGCAGATCACTTTGTAAGAGGTACTCTACTTGGTTTGCTCCCTTCATTTCTGTGGTTTTTCAAGAACACTTATGAAAGACTACCTCTCAAAATCACCAGGACAGAAAACTTACAAGGTCACAAAGTATCCCCAAAACAAACGCCAAAAATGGTTTCATTCTAAGCACAGTATTAATCACTTTTAATGGAGAGTATGAGATTTTAAGAATAATCCCCTAGCACTCAAATATTTAAAAAATTTCCTCAATTGATCCAAAGCATTTTCAAATACTCTTCACCTCCCATCTCGGATTACTCCTCTTAGTCTTGCTCATGAATCTAAGGCATCAGAATAGATAAGAGCTTTAGGAGTATTTCACTGGAAGAGACGAGTGTGAGTTCATTTACAAAGAACAAAAGATTTTATTCTGTTGTCTTTCAGAGGCTTTAAGTGCTCTGTTATCACTGTGTTAAAACTATTTGCAAAGCAAATATCTGTAAGGTAGCAAAAGACTCACTTTTTTATGAGAGTGTACTTTATTTATTTTTTTTCTTTCTTCTTTTTTT
>NW_004525399.1:0-1171 GCF_000260255.1 Octodon degus
TTGAACTCAGGCCCTTGCACTTTCCAGGGAAGCGCTTATTCCACTGAGCCATCTCCCTGGCCCCTGTATCAAATTTTTAATGTCTTTTTAAAATCGCTACTTTATATCATCACATACTAACTAACCAGAAATGTAAAATAGAGATGGTAGGAAACAACAAGTTTTGGAAAAGATGAATAAACCAAAATTCTCATATCCAAAAAAAAAAAAGACAAGGATGTTCTCTCTCACCACTCCTATTAAATATAGTTCTGGAATCATTAGCTACAGGCATTAAACAAGAGAAAGAAATAAAAGGAATAAGAATAGGCAAAGAAGTTAAATTATCTTTATTTGCAGATGGCATGATACTTTACTTAGAAGACCCAAAAAACTGCACCAAGAAGCTACTACAATTAACACAGAAATTCAGTAGCATAGCAGGTTATAAAGTCAATACCCAAAATCAATACCATTGCTCTACACACACAACAAACACACTGAGAGGGAAATTATACAAACAATATCTTTTACAATAGCACTGAGGAAAATGAAATACCTTATCATTAACCTAACTAAAGAAGTCAAAGAACTTTTCAGTGAAAATTACAGTACTCTTAAAAAAGAGATCCTAGAGGATTTCAGAAAATGGAAAGATATCCCATGCTCCTGGATAGGAAAAACCAACATTGTTAAGATGGCCATACACCCAAAATTGCTGTATAGATTTAATGCAATCGTTATCAGACTACCACCGACATATCTCACAGACATACAGAAATCATTGCTAAAATTTATCTGGAACCGGAAAAGAACTAGAATAGCAAGGGCAATTCTGGGCCATAAAGACAAGGCAGGTGGCATTACTATTCCTGACTTAAAATTATACTACAAGCCTACTGTGATAAAATCAGCATGGTACTGGCATCAAAATAGACGTGAGGATCAATGGAATAGATTAGAAGACATTGAATCCCCTATGGACACACTCAAGCATCTTATCTTTGACAAAGTGGCTAAACACACTCACTGGAAGAAAGACAGCCTCTTTAACAAATGGTGCTGGAAAAACTGGCTCTCTACATGCCGAAAACTCCAGCTTGACCCGGGTCTATCTCCATGTACTAAACTAAAGTCAAAGTGGATTAAAGATCTACACATTAAAGCAGAGACACTAAATCTCCTGGAAGAG
>NW_004525399.1:2084-2609 GCF_000260255.1 Octodon degus
AGTTAATTGGAAAGATTCTCACCCTGACTAACTATATATACTGATACCTGTGAATTAAGCTTCTGCACTGAAGATGGTAATTTGTAATAGTGGTTTTATGTTGGGAGTGCCTGTCATTGTGGTATTCTGAATGTGGGCGGCTTGTCATGACATGCGAGTTACTGCTAAGATGTCTCTCGGGTAGGTGGATGTTCAAGAAGGAGGGGGTGCTGAATGAAAGCAAGAGACATGAAAAGGAATATTGTGGGACTGTCCTGCTTCAAGGTTGTATATGGTGAGATTTTTGGACTTATGTGAAAACATGCGAAGTATGGAATTCTTTATCCTATTTTTAAAATATAACCTAATTTTAAATGTTTTTTATCATATTATGTAGTGACTTAAATTTCAACATATCAATACTTCATGAAAAATACCTGTTCCTTATTAAGCTTAAGATGTTTGAAATGCAGTGAGATAATGAGGTTAAGCTTGATAGCCTAAATCGTTTGATAATAACAATAAGCTTGTCTTCTGGATGGTTAA
>NW_004525399.1:3374-5327 GCF_000260255.1 Octodon degus
CACTAAGAAGAATATATGCAGTGTATTATTTGTTGAAACTGTACTTCCGATTTGATTTGAAACTGTCTCATTGCTATCTGTTTATCAAAAAACTTTGAAAAAAAAGCACAGAGATAGAAACAGAGTAACAATATGGTACATGTTTTCAAAACAAAAATAGCAATTTAACAATGGTTGTTATATTATGTACTTTTATCACCAATTCTGTTGCTCAGATTAATAGATGTAGGTATACAAGATTGGACAAATATTTGGACATTAACAGTTTCAATAATGCTTAATTTTTCTTGTCCTTTTTATTTTTTATTTTCTAATTAATCTTAAAGAATGTATCATAATTGATAAGACATTAGGAATGGCACACATTTAGAAGAACAAGATGAATAAATTAAATTTTAAAAAATGAAAAAAAAGAAAGAAAGAATTAACAACAGGGACCGCCTCTTATTGATAAGTTCTTGCAAATCAATGGAAATTAACAACAAAGTGAAAAGACAACTCATAAATTTGAGAAATTCTTAATAAGTACTTAGACAAAGATCCACTCTCTAGAATTTATAAACAGCTAAAAATCATTAGGGACCCAAAATGTAAAGACCCAATCCAGAAATGGACATCTGAAATGAACACACACTTCTCAGAGGATGAAATTAAAGAAGTGAATAAATATATGAAAAAATACTCCACATCACTAGCCATCCAGGAAATGCAAATTAAAACAACACTGAGATACCATCTCACCCCAGACAGAATCACTATCGTAAGGAAATCAACCCACAAAATGTTGGAGATGTTCTTGGGGGAAAAAAAGTCACAGGACTGCCCTGCTATAATGCGGTATATGGTTAGACTTCTAAATTTCTATGTAAAAATATGTGATTGTTTATTGCCATTTTTTAACTTTTTTATTTTTTTAATTTTTTCTTCATATTCTGTAGGGACTTGAAGTTTAGCATATCAATACTTGTTGGAAAACACCTGTTCCATGTTATGTCTGAGATATTTGATATTTAGACAGATAGATTAAGCTCAAAAGACTATGTTGTACAGTAATGACAAAAGCTTCTCTTCTGGAAGGTTAACAACCTAAGTTTGCAGACCAAAAATTAAAGAAAAGGAGGGGCTGCAAGAACAGCCAACATTTTGGCCCTAGTCTTTCAAGGTCAGTGAGGACTCAGGACATAGGAGAACCTGTAATGTAACATCATGTAACTCAGTTGTGGCCCAAATTTACTGATCAAGAAGATTATGGGAGGTCATGGAGATAGTTCAGTAGAATAAGCACTTGCCTGGCAAGAACAAGGGCCTGAGTTCAATTCCCGGTTCTGCAAAAGAAAAAAAAAAAAGGAAATTATGGGGCCACAGCAGAAAGTGATGGATGATGTAGAGTGTGCCTAAAGAGAGAAAACATACTATCAGTCTTTCACAGAGAGCAAATTTGTCAAGCAATGGCCATGACTCATCCACATGGCTGAAACTGTCAAGGATCTATAAACTGGGGTACAGGGTTTCAGGATAATTCCGGAGGAGATTTGACTGACCTTGTCAGATACAAAAGTTTCATTTCTTACTCAGGACATATGAGAACTTGTACTGTAACGTCATGTACCTCAGTTGTGTCCCAAATTTTCTGATCAAGAAGATTATGGGGCCAAAGAGGAAAGTGATCGATGACATAGAGTGGCCCTAAGGAGAGTCACATGGGGAGAAAACACTCTCTCAGGTTTTCACAGAGAGCACATTGGTCAAGCAATGGCCATGACTCATCCACATGGCTTCACTGATAAACGTTCTACAATCTGAGGTACAGGATCTCAGGACAAATCCTGTGGGCATTTCACTGACCTTCTCAGACCAAAAAGCTACAATTCTTGTTGCATAGGTCCTGCTTTACCTTGGTCTTAACCAACTAGTAGAAAAGTATGAAGACGAAATATAAGAAATAAAGCCATG
>NW_004525399.1:6925-11146 GCF_000260255.1 Octodon degus
GTTTTGAAACTGTCTCATTGTTATTTTTGTCAATAAAATTATTTCTAAAACATAGAATGTGACATTAAGAAAATATAAATTAAAATTGTATTATGGTCTTACTATTACAGACCTGAAAAAATGTTTAAATTGGATATAAAGTCACAAACTCATTTTGATTTGTCTTTCTCAATTGATTTTGATTTGTCTTTCTAATTTGATTTGCCTTTTTACCCAAAATAATATATTTCAATATAACTACTAAGGCCCAAAATATTGGAGTATGATTTTGATATATATTGGGAGTACTTGGTAGGAGGAGTTATACACATTTTGTGCAATATATACCTTTGTTCAGGTTGCATTTAAACCTGACCTTGTGTGAGAGAATGATCTTTTTTCAGCCATGGTAGACTTGAGTTATTTATCTCTGTTCTTGTTCAGTATAATAAATAAATGTTTCATATTATTTCCCAAAAAGGACTATAGAAAGAAAGAATAGCAACCTAGCTAATATTTTTTTATATGTGTGTGTTAATAATTTTCTTCGTTATAATTAGTTTCGGACAATTTCCCTTTTGTGTATCTTGGTATGATTTTATTCATATTTCTTGTGCAAAGGATTCATTTTTCTTGGAAATGTGGTGCTAAAATTTTAACTAAATTCATACATTTTAAATCTCAATATTTTTGCCTATTCCTTTCTGATTTGAGAAACCTAATTATATGAATATAAGTTTCTTGACTTTGGCACAGAGTGAACTACTATGTGACTGATCTGTAAACTCTTCTTCATGTTTATTTTAGATATTTTTATTGTTATATTTGTTTAAATTTGTAAACACTTTTTTACAATGTGCAATCTATTATTAATCTCACATTATATATTCATTTCAGAAATATTTTTCTAAAATCCACTCTGCCTATATCTTATATCTTTCTCATTTCAATATTTGTCTACAACTTTTAATTTGCTATATAATTATTATTGATTTTCAATACAGTTACTAATGAGTTGAAAAAACTAGGGTTAAATAATACAGCTATACTTTTAAGGGTTTTATTATCTGCTTCTGGTATAGGGTTTATTAAATCTCTGAAATCATACCGTCATTGCCTTAAAATTTGTAGTCTGTATATGTAACTGTTTCTCTGTTTTTGAATACCATGAAAACAATAGTAATTTTTGGCTTATAAAGAAAAAAAAAGAATTTCCTGGTAACAAAGCCAACCGTACACAGACTACTAAAATATATTCTACAGAGGGATCAAAATGACAACAATTCCACAAATGAGAATGAAAAGAACCCACCAAATAGGGCAGACAAACACAGAAGAATATGAGGTATACAAAAACAGTCTTTCAATTATTCTTTTGTACACAGCAGCAAAATATTTCCATAAGCGTACTCTACAAATGGACTTCTCCTGCACCCTATGGGTCAGGATTCTATCTGGGTCTACAGGGTGGATATCAAGGAAATAACAGTAGCTCAATCCCACAAGTCACATCTGGCCACCAGTAAGTATCATGGACACTGTCCAGGTCCACGATGTACTAAAACTTTGTGTGATATTCTATCCTCAAACTGTTACAAGTGCTAGTCATTTATTTGCCATTACAGTATTTAACTTATATTTCATTCTCAGTAATTCTTTATTATCATAAAAACATTTTCTTAGTTCAATTGTTTTTGAAATATTTAATTTCTAATTAGTTAGTATTAAATTTTCTGAATATTGCTTAATCTAATTTTTGGTAGGACCAGGGATTGAACTCAGGACCTTGGGCTTGCCAAGCAAGCACTTATGCCACGGAGCTATCTCCCCAGCCCAACTTTTTTTTTGGGGGGGGGTGTGGAACCAGGGATTGAACTCAGATCCTTACATTTGCCAGGCAAGGGCTTATCCTACTGAGCCATCGCCCCAGCCCTTTAATTTTGTTTTAAGATTTATGCTTTATCTTTGACTTAAAACCTACTTAAAAGACATGGTATGATATTTTCCTCTAGTATTAGAAACTTTAAAAATATATTTCCATTTTCCATTTGCTTTCTATTACTTCTTCCTTATCTTTTACACACACACACATATATATATATATATAAAGAATACATGTATCACTGGACATAAGGTTGCAACTATTTCATAGAAATCTTTAATGAACTTTTAAATGGGGGCTCATCTCATATATTTTGCGTAGTCGTGTATAACTGTCATTTTCACAGCGCTTTATTCCTTTTTTACATAATTTTATTGATAAACAAATAGCAAAGAGACAGTTACAAATCAAATCAATAGGACAGTTTCAATAACTAACACACTGCATACATTCTTCTTAGTGGTGAATTGCTGTACAAGATGCAAACTTGAGATCCTATTCACAAACACCATTAGAACAAATCATTCTATTCATTAAGAGAATGTAACTATATATCTATCCTAATCACTTTGAATACACAGATAAAAAATGGACATTCATTTCTATACCCCTTTTTCCTAAGCTCCGTTATTTGAATATTATAGGTGTGTGAACTCAGCAAAATATTCTAAAAGAGTCCAGTAGCCCATAATAGCATTGGGTCTTCTGTTTACCTAGCAATGAAAGAAATTGTTGACCTGAGGCCCTCAAGCTCAACATAACAGCGTGGCTTTACTTCCTTTATTTATTTTTCAAAATTTTATTGATAAACACATAGCAAAGAGACAGTTTCAAATCAAATCAGAAGTACAGTTCCAACAAATGATAAATTGCATATATTCTTCTTAGTGGTTAATTGCTGTACAAGATGCGGCCTTGAGATCCTATTTACAAACACTATTAGAACAAATCATTCTATTCATTAAGAGAATGCAACTATATATCTATCGTAACCACTTTGAATACATAGATACAAAATGGCCATTCATTGGTATACCCCATTTCTTCTAAGTTCCGTTATTGAATATTATAGGTGTGTAAACTCAGCAAAATATTCTAAAAGAGTCCAGTAGCCCATAATAGCATTGGGTCTTCTGTTTAACGGGCAATGTCAGAAATTATTGACCTGAGTCCCCCACAGCTGAACATAACAACATGGTTTTACTGCCTATATTTCGTCTTCATACTTTTCTACTGGATGGTTAAGACCAAGGTAAAGCAGGCCCTGTGCAACAAGAGTTGTAGCTTTTTGGTCTGAGAAGGTCAGTGAAATGCCCTTAGTATTTATCCAGACATCCTGTACCTCAGATTGTAGAACCTTTATCAGTGCAGCCATGTGGATGAGTCATGGCCATTGCTTGGCCAAAATGCTCTCTGTGAAAGCCTGAGAGGTGTCTTCTCCCCATGTGACTCTCCTTAGGCACACTACGTGATCGATCACTTTCCTCTTTGGCCCCATAATCTTCTTGATCAGAAAATTTGGGACACTACGGAGGTACATGACGTTAGAGTACAAGTTCTCAAATGTACTGAGTCTTAATTGACCTTAGAAGACTAGGGCCAAAATGTTGGCTTTCCTTGCAGCCCTCCTTTTTCTCTAATTTTGGTCTGCAAACTTAGGTTGTTAGCCATCCAGAAGACAAGCTTATTGTTATTATCAAGAGATTTAGGCTATCAAGCTTAACCTAACTATCTCACGGTATTTCAAACATCTTAGGCATAATAAGGAACAGGTATTTTTCATCAAGTATTAATATGTTGAACATTAAGTCCCTACATAATGTGATAAAAAAACATTTAAAAATTAGATTATATTTAAAAAGTAGGATAAAGAATTCCATACTTCTCATGTTTGCATATAAGTGCAAAAATCTCACC
Organism: Octodon degus; assembly: GCF_000260255.1. Classification (NCBI taxonomy): domain Eukaryota; kingdom Metazoa; phylum Chordata; class Mammalia; order Rodentia; family Octodontidae; genus Octodon; species Octodon degus. The sequence continues at coordinate 10,704 of NW_004525399.1, forward strand.
ATATAAAACCTCGAAGCAGGACCATCCCACAATATTCCTTTTCCTTTCTCTTGCTTTCATTCACCACCCCCTTCTTCTTGAACATTCACCTACCCGAGAGACATCATAGCAGCAACTGGCATGTCATGACAAGCCGCCCATATTCAGAATACCAGAATGACAGGCACTCCAAACATGAAACTATTACAAATTACCATCTGCAGTGAAGTAGCTTAGTTCCCAGGTATCAGTATATATAGTTAGTCAGGGTGAGAATCTTTTCAATTAACTGCTAGATTAAAAAATCTTCTGAAGATTCTCAGGATCATTGTATTTCTCATCTTTTACATATAACTGCATGGCTTAACATTGCCATGTTTCCTAGCTCATCTCCTTTCCCTCTCTTGATTAGTTAGTCCTTGAGATCCTGCTTTCCTTTTACTTGTATTATATCTTTCTATTTG
>NW_004525399.1:12217-13659 GCF_000260255.1 Octodon degus
CTATCTTTCTTCCAGTGAGTATGTTTGGCCGCTTTGTCAAACATAAGGTAGCTGAGTATTTTCGTAGGGGCTTCAGTGTCTTCCAATCTATTCTTCTGATCCTCAGGTCTATTTTGATGCCAGTACCATGACGATTTTATCACAGTAGCCTTCTAGAATAATTTCAAGCCATGAATTGTAATGCTTCCTGCCTTGTCTTTTTTTTTTTTTTTGAAGCTTCAAAGTGGATAATTTTAATATTTCAATACTCTTAAGTACAGTGTGAACTGAAACATACTGAACAAAAATAGGGCAACTGTCAGATTGTTAGTGTGGCACACAATGTCTGCACCAGCCTAGCCTCAGCCTCCTTTTTGCACATCATTACAACCTCGCACTATCTCTCAAGAAACAGAACTGGCTAGAACAAGGAAAACAAATGCTAGGCACTACATTTCTACTCTTTTCCTCTCTTGCCAAACTACATTTGTTGGCTGAGTGATGCTTTGTCTTTATTGCCCAGAATTGCCTTTGCTTTTCTAGGTCTTTTCGAGTACCAGAAATATTTTAGGAATGATTTCTCTATATCTGTGAGGTATGTCAGGGGTAATCTGATAGAGACTGCATTAAATCTGTACAGCAATTTTGGGAGTATGGCATTCTTCACAATGTTGGTTCTTCCTATCCAGGAGCATGGAACATCTTTCCATTTTCTGAAATCCTCTACGATCTCTTTTTTAAGAGTACTGCAATTTTCATTGAAAAGATATTTGATTTCGTTAGTTAGGTTAATTCCAAGGTATTTCATTTTCCTCGGTGCTATTGTAAAAGGTATTGTTCCTATAATTTCCCTCTCAGTGTGTCTGTTGTCTGTGTAGAGGAATGCTATTGACTTTTGGGTAAGACTTTATAGCTTGCTATGCTACTAAATTTCTGTATTAATTCTAGTAGCTCCTTGGTGGAGATTTTTTGGTCTTCCAAGTAAACTATCATGTCATCTGCAAATAAAGATAATTTAACTTCTTCTTTGCCTATTCTTATTCCTTTTATTTCTTTTTCTTGTCTAATTGTTGTAGCTAATGAATCCAGAACTATATTCAATAGGAGTGGTGATAGAGGACATCCTTGTCTTATACCAGATCTAAGAGGAAAAGATTTCAGTTTTTCCCCATCTAGGATTATGTTGTCTTTTGGGTTTTCATAAGTGACTTTTAGAAGATTGAAGTAGAGGCCATCTATTCCAATTTTCTGTAGGACTTTGAACATGAATGAGTGTTGGACTTTGTCAAAAGCCTTTTTTGCATCAATGGAGATGATCATGTGATTTTCACTTTCACTCTATTGATATAGTGTATTACATTGACAGATTTTTGAATATTGAACCATCCTTGCATCCCTGGGATAAATCCTATCTGGTCAAGGGGTATGATCTTCTTGATGATTTGCTGTATTCTATTTGCTAG
>NW_004525399.1:14777-15233 GCF_000260255.1 Octodon degus
TGCTAAGTTTTTGTCTGGTTGACCTATCTTTTGGAGATAAGGGTGTGTTAAGGTCTCCTGTTAAAATTGTGGTATTGGATATTAGATTTTTCATTCCCATTAAGACTTTCTTTATATACTTGGCTGCTCCCACATTTGGTGCACACATATTTAAGAGTGTTACATCTTCCTCTTGAATTTGTCCCGTAACCAGTATACAGTGACCTTCTTTATTTCGCTTGATCTTTCTTGGCTTGCAGTTGAGACTGTCTGAGAATAGGATTGCTACTCCTGCTTTTCTCTGAGGGTCTGAAGCACGCAATATTGTGTTCCATCCTTTGACTTTGAGCCTATGAATGTCTTTATGAGTTAAATGTGTTTCTTGTATACAGCATATTGTTGGATTTTACTTCCTAATCCACTGTGCCAGTCTATTTCTCTTAATTGATAAATTGAATCCATTGACATTGATGGTTA
>NW_004525399.1:16168-21131 GCF_000260255.1 Octodon degus
CAGATGCTATGAGTTCTGAGAGTTCTTTTTTTATTTCAGAAAAGAATTGCGCTCTGATTTCCTCTATATCTTTCTGCTGTTGCTTATTTACTATCAACGCTCTTAATTCATGCATTTGAGCCGAGCTAGTGTCCTCCACACTTCTTCTGGGTGGGCACTGGGTTTCCTCCATATGTTTCTTCATTTGATTCTTTAGTGCAGATGTTATTAATTCAGGGATTTCGTTTTTTATTTCCAATCTGAGTTCCTCTATACCTTTCTGCAGCTATTTCTTTATTTCAGAAGCCGTTGATTCATTGCTTTCAGCTGCATGATTTCCAATTTGTTCTGTGTCAGTGTCCTCTGCACTTGTTACAGGTGGGCTTGGGTTCTGAGGTTGCGTTTTGTTCCTTCTCATCATTTTGTGTAGCACTGTCTTTGACTTTTGTTGTAGATCTTTGCTGTAGTTATAACCTTCGCACGTACTGAAGTTGAGGTGCAGCTCTACAATGTTTGGACTTATCCAGCCGTGCCTTGCTTGGGTCTGGCTGCTGTGCTCAGCTCCTTCCCACTGCTGCCCTTGAGGGTGAACCTGATGTGCCCCTGTGGAAAGATGTTCTGCTTCTGGACTAGCTAGGTGGATCTATCCTCTACATTCTCTGCAGGGATTGCAGCTTCAGGTTTACTCCCCAGGCATGTATGCCAGACCTGAGCTGTGCCTGGAGAGGGCAAGCTGGAGGAGGAGGTAGAGGAAGCTCTCCCTCACACTCACTGGGTCTGGGCTAGGACTGGGTCTAGGGTTCATGGAACGCGGCATAAATTCCTACTCGGCGGGCGGGGTCCGGGAGGTGCTGTGGAATGGTGGGGGGCATCCCAAGGGGGTGGGAGAGGGTCTGGCCCATGCTGCGCCTGGGCTGGGACTGTTCCCACAGGCGCAGGGTAGCAGGAAGCTCTCCCACACACTCACTGGATCTGGGCTAGGACTGGGTCTGGGGGTTCCTGGAATGTGGCAAAAATTCCTACTCGGCGGGCGGGGTCGGGGAGGTGTTGCGGAGTGGTGGAGGGCATCCCAAGGGGGTGGGAGAAGGTCTGGCCCATGCTGCGCCTGGGCTGGGACTGGTCCCGCTGGCGCAGTGTAGCAGAAAATTCTCCCACACACTCACTGGACCTGGGCTAGTCATGGGTCTGGGGGTTCCCAGAATGCGGCAGAAATTCCTACTCGGTGGGCCCTTTATCCAGGGCCATACAACAATTTTTCTTGCCTTCTGAGTTATGCTCTTTGTTATTTCCTATACACTATCTGGAGCTATTAGACTATTTCGAGTTTATATAACTGGAAAATATTTTACTTTTAGTTTTTGAAGGTATGTTTATTAAGTATAAAATTCAAAGAGGACAGATTATTTTTCTTTCAGTCTTTTAAGTTATTTAGTATAGTTTCTTACACAGTTGGTCTTGTTTTTCTTTCTAATGTGGAATAAGATGCTATTTAATTTTGTTCTTCCGTAGCTAATTTTTTTTTATGTATATGCTTTCATGATTTTTTTCTTTACAATAAGTTTCGGACCATTTCATTTTTTGTATCTTGGTATATTTTATTCAAATTTCTCATGAAAAAGGTTCATTTTCTTGGAAATGTGGTGTTATATGTTCAACTAAATACAGAAAATTAAAACCTTAAATATTTATTGCCTATCCCCTTCTCCTTCGAGAATTCTAATGATATGAATATAATTTTCTTGATTTTGGTACAGAGTGAACTATTATATGACTGATCTGTAAATTCTTTCTTCAGGGGCTGGTGAGATAGCTCAGTGGTCTATAGCACCTACTTAGAACAAGCTTACTAAAGCACAGAGACCACAGTTCAATTCCCCAGCAATACATGCCAGCCAGCCTAGCCCCCTGATGGGGTGAGCTGGCCAAACACACAGACACTCACACACATAAATAAATAAAATTTAAAAATATTGTTAAAAAAAATTTTCTTCATTTTTATTTTGGAGATTTTTTATTGTTATATTCATTTCAGTTTGTAAATAATTTATTAATCTCACACTATGTATTCATTTCAGAAATATTTCTCTAAAATTCACTGGCTACATCTTGTATCTTTTACATTTCAATATTTATCTACAATTTTTAATTCGCTATATAATTATTGTTTTTCAATAAAGTTAGTTAGAAAAGGGATAAGGTGCTTCTAAAAACTCAATCCCTTGAAAAAAGAAAGAGGTTGAAATACACATGTATGTATATTACCACATAATATAATAATCCTGTAATTATTATTAGCCAGTTTGTATTTTTTTAAGTAAAAAATTAAAATTATAAACAAGAGACATTGAAACATACAGATTGTAAGTCGTCCAGTTACAAAGTGATAGAGCCCAAATTCAGGGTATCTTTGTCTATTTTCCAGCAGATAATGGTGTTAAATGTTGGGATCTGTTAATGAAATAAAGACATGGAGAGAACAAAAAACTTATGTAGCTCCAAACAATGCTTATATAATGGGATAATTTAATTTTGTGCTATAACTGTGGGAAATCACTAGGAGGAACCATCTGTCCTCATTAAAATGGCTTCCACTCTAACTGTATCTTGTAAAAACAGCTTGCTTGACAGTCCCTCTCTGGGGCACATTCCAGTTGTTGCTAAAAATTATGAAAACCTAGTCATAAACAGCTTGAATCTGTGTCAACAAAGATGCAGTTTTCCTCCTATAAAAGATGACACTTAACTCTGTTTTGGACCTCTTGATGCTTCCCTGGGTGGAGTGTGGCTGGCTAGTTGCCAGACTAGCTAATAACGGATCACCAAATTGCAATCTGTTCTGGTCTTTGTCTCAATTTAATTCAAAGCTGGTACAGTTTAAAGTTAAAATGTGAAACAAATATGTTGTACACAAGAAACACGTTTAACTCAAACAAATTAATAGATTGAAATTCAAAGGACAGAAAGCAATACTCCATATGACAGGAATCCAGAGAAAAGCAGTGGTAGCTACTCTGGTTGCTGACAATGTCAATTTCAAATGCAAGTAATTGAAAGAGATAAAGAACATCACTATATACTTCTTAGGTGAAAACTGCAAGAGGACGAGATAACAATTATAAATACATGTGCATCCAATGTAGGTGCACCCCACTATATAAATTTTAACAGAAATGAAAAACCAAATGTGCAATAATACAATAGTACTTAAGGACTTTAGCACACCATTGTCACAAAGAGATAGACACATGATTTAATTATAGTATAGAAGACAATGATCTAGGGTAGGAAAAAAGGCATGGACTACCAAGAGGAAAGAATACAAAGCAATAATTAATAGGGCTGGTCAGATAGCTCAGTGGATTAAAGCACCTGCTTAGGCAGATGCACGGACCAGGGGTTCAATCCCCTGGCATGGTGTGCTAACCCTGCCCCTGAGACTGGGCATGGTGGCACTCCCTGTAATCCCAGCACTTGGGATGCTGAAAACAGGAGGATCACTACGAATCAAATCTGTGCACTAAGACACTGTATACCCTATACTAAATACATAAAAAGTAATAATTAAAATGTATATGTACTTAAGTTTAAATGATTCAAAAGTTACAATTCTAGACCTATGTAAGTATATCAAATTTGATGCAAGGAATAGTTCTTCAAAAATAAAAATGAATGAAATACATTGCATATCAAATTTATTTTCACATTATCAAGAAATTCTACAACTTTGAAGAATAAGTATTAAGAAGTTATTGCATATATGTCATTCTATCAGTATTATATATAAAACATAAGATAGTCTTGTCTCATAGTAATAAAGTTAGCTTAAGCAACCAAATGGAAATATTTAATCAACATTGTAGAAAAACATTAAATAGAATGCTATATAGCTATCACCTAAATTAATATATTAATTCATTACATTGGCATGTTAAATTCTAGAATCGTTTTTATATTTGCACAGGAAAAACACTGAAAGGCAATTATATGAGAAATACATAGAAAGTTACAAAAAGAACTATAAGGAGCAAATCAAAAGCATGGTACTCAGACCCAATCCTAGCAGAGGTCCGGTGAGTGTGTGGAGAGCTTCCTGCTACCCTGCGCCGGTGGAACCAGTCCCAGCCCAGGGGCAGCGTGGGCCAGACCCTCTCCCGCCCACTGGGGCCGCCACCTACCACTCCGCCAAATGTCCCCACCCCTCCCGCCGAGTAGGAATTTCTGCCCACTTCCTGGAACACCCAGACCCAGTCCTAGCCCAGGTCTGGTGAGTGTGTGGAGAGCTTTCTGCTACCCTGCGCCGGTGGGACCAGTCCCAGCCCAGGGGCAGTGTGGGGCAGACCCTCTCCCGACCCCTCGGGCTGCCCACCCACCACTCCGCTTACGTCCCCACCCCTCCCGCCGAGTAGGAATTTCTGCCCACTTCCGTGAACCCCCAGACCCAGTCCTAGCCCAGGTCCTGTGAGTGTGTGGAGAGCTTCCCGCTACCCTGCGCCGGCGGGACCAGTCCCAGCCCAGGCGCAGCGTGGGCAGGACCCTCTCCCACCCACTCGGGCCGCCCCCCACCACTCCACCTTACCCGCCCCTCCCCTCCCTCCCAGTAGAAATTTTTGCCCAGTTCCGGGAACCCCAAACCCAATCCTAGACCAGGTCTGCAGTGGGAAGGATCTGAGCACAGCAGCCAGTAATAAGCCAGACGCAGCTGGATAACACCAAACTGTAGAGCTCCACCTAAACTTCAGAACGTGTGAAGGTTATAACTACAGCAAAGATCTACAACACAGAGCAGAAGACAGTGCTACACAAAATGACGAGAAGGAACAAAATGCAACCTCAGAACCCAAGCCCACCTGTAACAAGTGCAGAGGACACTAACACAGAACAAATTGCAAATCACACAGCTGAAAGCAATGAATCAACCGCTTCTGAAATAAAACAGCTGCAAAAAGATATAGAAGACCTCAGATTGGAAATGAAAAAAGAAATC
>NW_004525400.1:0-1396 GCF_000260255.1 Octodon degus
AGATCTTCCCACTCTGTCTTCTTATATCAAACTTAAGCAGAGGAAGTAAATAAGAGCAGCCATGCAAGGCTCATGTCTGTAACTCCACTCCTGGAGGGCTCACCCGCTAATATACTACTGTAATAAATTGCTCGGCAAGTGCAGCTCCTTTGATTTATTGCTGTAATAGATCATGAGTGTGATGACTGACATAATCGTGGGTCCCACAGACAGCTGGGTTGCACAATATTTTATTTCTCTCTCTTCATTTCCAAGTGTTTAGCTTGAAAAGTAAGAAAGAAAGCAAACTGCCAAACACAGGAGGATATCACAGGGCAGCCCTCCCCATAGACTGTTGAAATAATAGCTTTTCCACTGAGAAGTCCCAAAGCTCTTTCCAACTGCTAGTCTCTCCCAAAGGGCTGTTTCTAAATGATAAAAAACCATTAACTGGTATGAATTAGGTTTTGTGAATTCAGGCTGTAGTTTTTCTTTTCTTTTTTTTTTTCCCCTTTCTTGACTATATAAATACATAATGACAGAATTCATCTGCATTTTCTCATTCTTTCCCTGAGCTATTATGAGCTATCATGGGATTTGGAATTACAGACATTTAATATCAAAGTAATTACCTAATAGCTGTTATACCCCTATTTTAAAAAGGGAAACATTTATTCTGCCATGAGTACAATCATTTTTTTAAAAAACCTAGCATTTATGCTGATGTGAAAATGATCTCTTTTCTTTCATGGTTAAAATTATGCTCCATCATGCCTTCTGGGAGCCCGTCTATAGCTGAGGACTCCCAGTTACATACATAGTGGTTTATTCTTTCTGTTATTTGTATCTATCTATCTGTCCAGGGACCTGTGTGAAATTCATGGCATTAATCATGTAACATCTTTGCCCTTCATTAATATTCAATATTTCTAGATCTCCCATGGTTTTGTCAAGAACTGTGAATATTGTATAAAGTTGAGATATTGGGTGAATAAATAGCATTTTTATTAATACAGCTAGGTAAACAACTAGAGACAAAAGTAAGACACTATTCCCAAATCTAGGCCTACAAATGAGAGAAGAGCAGATGAAGTGAGTGGCGTCTTGTGCCCATAGGAATGAACAACCATAGATTTTCTTCCAGTTAATGGTGGGAAAGTGACAGCCACCACCTTCACTTCTTAAATATAAAAAGGGAAACAAAACCAAAACCTTTCAGTCCCTTGAGACTGGATGCAAGCATTCTACATTCATACCCTGGACCTTGTGAGTATATTACTTTCAAGTGAAGGACACATATTTCAGCTTTTAAGAACCAGAGATGTATGCATATTTGGGGATTCACTTTTTCTAAAATTTTGAGACAGTGATCAGATATTCTTTCTACTTCAGAGATTGCAGTAGTCACCTGTCATTC
>NW_004525400.1:2036-8465 GCF_000260255.1 Octodon degus
GATTGTTCATGGAAAGAACCTGAAAAAAGACAACCTGGAGAGCAAGAGGTTATGGTTCCTGGAGGGGAATGAAAAATGAAAGCACTGAGGAGGATTTTAATAATTTGTTTTTGCTTTTGTTAGTTTATTTTTATTTTTGTATTTTTGTATTTTTTTCCTCTTCTCATTAACTTTGCTGAAAATCAATAATGATATAGCATATTAAAAATTGTAGATAAATCTTTAAAGGTGAAAGATTTAAGATATAAACAGTGAGAATTTTAAAGAAATATTTCTGAAATGAATACATAGCATGAGATTAATTACACGTAAATAAATAGATTACATGTAAATAAATTATTTACAAACTTAAATATAACAATAAAAATTTTCTAAAATAAAAATGAAGAAGAAAGAACTTACAGATCAGTCATAGAATAGTTCACTCTGTGCCAAAATCAAGAAACTTATATTCATATAATTAGAATTCTCAAAGTAGAAAGGGGTAGGCAATATTTAAACATTTTAAATTTTTTAATTCAGTTGAAATTATAGCACCACATTTCCATGAAAAATGAACTTTTTGCACAAGAAATTTGAATAAAATCGTACCAAGATACACAAAAATGAAATTGCCCAAAACTAATTGTAAAGAAAAAGTCATTAAAGCATATATATATAAAAAAAATAGCTATGGAAGAATAAAATCAAATAGCATCTTATTCCACATTAGAAAAAAAAAAGGAGCAAACATTTATTCATGGTATATGTGCATTTATTCTCCTCAGCATTAAACCGGTAGTTGTCAATTGAGTCACATGTCCAGATCTTGTCCGTATTTATTTTAGACAGGGTTTAAGCAGCCGTGATATTGATCTGGCTGGACTAAACTTGAAATCCTTCTGCCTCAGCCATCCAGAGTGTTAAAATCACTCGCTTGGACCCGTGTTTTGTTTGTTTGTTCTTTAGTACTTATTTCCTTTTTCATAACAATATAGTATCATATGATTATTTTACTAAGAAACACCAAAATTAAATTTCATTCAGTAAGATTATACTCTTCCACAATCACCTAAAGAACCAGTTTTATAAGAGCTCATGAAAATTTAAAAAGGCAAATATCATTTTTTCAAAATGAGACTTTTTTAGATAAAAGCGATAGTCTACATCACCTAAATAATCTCTGCCATTTTTCTTTTATTAGCGTGTAATACCGAAAAAGTATTCAATTTATAGAGATCAAAATTAATGTTCACTGGTAATTTTATAGAAGAAATAAGGGATTAGAAATATTCATCAATAACAATTGTACTTGCATGAGTCTCCATTTTTGGTATAAACCTTAATTCAAAGCTATTAGTGGTCAACTTTTTTCATGATTAAGTTATTGAATGCCATTCATTTTAATTGAGATTATAAAGAGAATCTAAAAATCTATAGAAAGAAATAACAATGTTCTCTTGAGATTTTTAAAGTGGATATAACTTTCTTTCTAATAGAAATGATTGCAAATAAAAATGACTGTAATTTGAAGGCTAAAGAACTATTTATCTTAGGTGCTTTCTAGTCATTAAGATATATTGCCAGACACCCACAATTGATTTATTTGGGCTCAGTTTGTGGAGTTTCAGTCCATAGGTGACTGGTTTCAAGGCAAGGTGGTGTGGTGCAGGGCACATGAAGAACTGTTCATGATATACCCCAGGCAAGCAGGCAGGTGGAGGAGGAGGGAGAGGAAAAGAGAAAGGGACAGGGAGAGACAGAGGGAGAGGTACAGGGAGAGGGATGGGAGAGGGAGAGGGAGAGACACAACTGTTCAGGTGAAAGTTTGTTTGAAATTTACCTGGGAGTGGAGGAGACAACTACTTTTCCCTACCCATACTTTTAAGATATTGCTGTTATAATAAACACACACACACACACACACACACACACACACACGAAGTAAACAATGAATGATTGAAGACAGTGTTACACATGACAATCTGTTGGCTCACACTTCCTGTGTGACATGAGATGGGAAAGGTTCATTTAATGGAGCATGTATCATGTAGAATATCAACAGTTAAAAGCATCCTTTGGAATATGCCACTTTGTGAATGACTGCATTCTGACCATGCTGCAGTGCTCAGTGTCCTGGCTGAATTTTGAACTTCCACTCTCATTCATTCATTCCTCTGTAAACATCTTGTGGCAATGGAGTACTTCTTTGGTGGGATTATATTTTTGAGTTAGCTTGCATTCCAAGCAAGCAATACATGATTTCTTTATTTTCTTGCTCAGATTAGCATTTCATAAATCAATAAAGATTTCTTATAGAAAAAAAGAATAAAAATTTCAATTCATTGTCTGTAAAAATTGTCGTGAAATTGCTTTTGGTAGCAAAGTATAGAATTAGGAGTTATTACCAAACATCTGAGTTGGAGCTAATGTATTAAATGTCCCAGTGATCACAAACATGAGCCAGTTATTTTTATCCTGAACTATAATATGATACAAGAAAGACTAAGAAGTTTTATGCATGCTATTGTGCTAGCACTGGGACTGGTTTCAAAAGAACAAGAGTACCAAAGTGAAATGTAGTCCATGCATTCATGGGATACTTGCCTGATGGCCTTTCTAACTTGGCTGAGCCTTCTCTTTGACTTTTTTAAACTTTCTCCAGGATGTAAACTTTTCCTCTTACTGATTTTATGCTTTTCTTCCTCTACTTGATATAGAATACTGAGTGTGCACAATAGTGAAATATCTGGAACAGAATGTTAGGGAGACTTGAAAATGAGAAATTATGATTGGGTTAGTAGAAATGCACTCAAGTTTACTGGAAACTCACTTAGCTTGATTTAAAAAAATAAAAATATAATAGGCACAAGTGACAGTTTATTAACATTAATTAATCGTGTATGGCTTGGATAAATGAAAAAGAAGACCGTACAAAGGCCAATTATGTTTATAAGAGGATTCTTTGGATAATACAGTTGCTACAGCCAGGAGGGCTCCTGTAAGAGATAATCTGAGTAAACTTTACTCATTCCAGATGTTCACAATTGTTCACAGTTGCAAATCTAGTTTTCGCTAGCACATGCCTCAGAACCCATGAGCCTAACTTGGGGGTCCTTTTGACATCATCAAGGAACCACTGTAATCCCTAATTAAAGCATCTCCAGTGTCAGAGCAGCTTAGCATTGGGTCTAAGGTGAAAATGCAGTGACTAAGTTAGAGAAGGATATCGACAGAATAACCTGACAGAAGTATTTAGTGAAATTTCAAGTTATTATGCGCAAGAACTTTACTTTTCAGTCACTTGCATGAATAAATGCTATGTCTTTGGTATTATACATCATACATAATGTATAAAAATATGTTACCTGCTAAATATTATTTATGGTATGACTCTGTTTAATATAATTTAAGATTGGCATGAACATTTGAGTGGCAGCTGAATGGGAGAACACTGCACTATCTAGCATGAATAAAGGAATGTGAGGAAATGATTTGTAGACTGTGTAGTTCAGAACATATCCTTGAACAATTATAGCTGTGTATTTTTTGTTATATTTCTGGCAGTTACTAAATTGCAATGCCTAATATTTCAACTTAAATTAAGTAAAATGAATACTTGTGGAAAAAAGTGTATGGCTTTTTTTATTATCTCCCTAATTTAAGATACCTGATAATTGCCTTCATTTATAGAAAAAATATTCATAACACATTGATAGCCTCTGGTTTTTAAGTTATAGTATGTTTTGTTGAGAAAATGAGAAGTTATGCTTGTGAAAATATTCATGCATCTTATTGCACAGAGTGGCCAAAATGCTGCTCTTAACTCAAGAAAAAAATTTGAATAACTTATCAAAGTTCAAAAGCACTTTGAAGATATGATACTATTGCCATCCAAAAATATATATCTCTAAACATTTACCTTTAAAATGAGTTGTTATTGAACAATTTAAGATGCATGAGAAATACCAGTAAGTTAAAGCAACAGTGACTCACAACAGTGATAAATTAGACCAAGCATAGCATGTTTGTGGAATATGTGGATGTTATATATCTTTTAATTTTCTAATTAAATCAATTACAAGAAAGTAGATACAAAATGTCGAAATCTGAAGTGTAGATAAATGCATATTAACATGTTGAGAGTGAAACATTGAATTTTAAATTAACTATAAAATAGAAATTGTTCCCTTTATCTTCGCATTTTTCTTCTTTTCTGTTCTTACAGATCTCATTTACAGACTATTAGAAACATTAGTAGTAAAGCTGCTTAAAATTTGCAGCTTAATTAATTATTTTTAATCTCTCCTTGGGCAAAACAGATTCAAGTGTGAGAATTTGTTAGCCCAACACCCTCTGGGTTGGAATGCCTAGTTGAGAAATCACAGGAGTGAGAACTAGTGAATTGTGTAATTATTTTTATAGCAGAAACTTGTGACTAAGAGGGCTTCATTAATATAGCTGATGCAGTGACTTCATGTCTGCTTTTGTGTTTTGCTTTCCTAGGGAATGCTATTACAAATTTGAAGCGCTGAGTTTTTATTCTCTGCCTTTTGTTTCATGGGATGAACTTCATAATATCCAAACTTAGGCAACTTTTAATAGCCTATAAAGCTTGTAAACTTTTATTTATACTCAAATCTTAACCAAAGATAATTTCCTTTAATTAACAAATTATAGGTGATTAGTTTTCTTTGGTTCTTTTGTTTCAGAGGATTTGATAATTTTAACTCCTTTGATATATGCCAAGTATTGGGCATAAGCACTGAGAAATAATTATTTAAGACACTAAAATTGGTCATTCAATTTAATTTAAAGTGTCCTTATTGCCTTGTCTGAGGCCCATTAAACAAACCCAGGTTAGTAAAAGGAAAGCGAACACAGTGATTCAGTTTGAGTTTTCTGCGTCACAAAAGCCTTCGAAATAAAGAACTAATGAATGTAAAACTGTGTATTTCCTTTCTAAATTTGAGGAAGTGGATGAGTAATTGGAGAGAAGTATCATTGCTAGACAGAGGGTGACAGAGGATACCATCTCAGGATCTGAACCGTGCTGGAGGCTGCAGAGTGAGACTGGTCCAGGTTGTCCCTGGGCCCTGTGTGCATTCCCTCCTGTGGGTAAGGGCATATGATAGTCTCATAGCTTATTCCAGAAATACAACATAGAATGCCTTGGTTGACCAAGAAGCGTAGCAGGAAGTGAGAGGGGCCTTCCAATTTTCACTGTTTCCTTGAACGCTAAGGTGCCATATTTTGGGGTAGTGTGTTTTAAACATGTAAGAGACTCCATCAAACACCTTCTCCCTCAAGCCCCTCACAAACACAATAACCCACATAAGCATTTATTTAATGTAACTTGTCAGCATAATTCCACTTACTGGGATGCTTGCAGTTCCAACATGGAGTATGCAATGGATCTTCAAGACAGTGTCCCTGACAAGTGACTTACTGGATGCAAACACTGCTTTCTGCTTTTTCCTTCAAGTTAAGAAACATAGTCACCTTTGTAACCCCTACAGAAATTTGTTAATTGACATGACAGCAAAAATGAAGTAGAATTCAAAATGCTTCACCAAAGTAGACATCAGCTTTCACTCTCAACATAAGTTTACTAATATGACACCCAAGTTGAAGAAAGCATACTGAAATCCTCTCTAGGGGGCTGGGGAGATAACTAAGTAGAAAAAGTTCTTGCTTGACAAGTTCAAGGGCCTGAGTTCTATCCTGGTTACACACACACACACACACACACACACACACACACACACACACACTCCTCTCTAAAAGCTTGCTATCAAATTGGCTTTTACCTTGCAAAATAACACTCAGATTTTAAAAGTATTTAAGGCTTTTAATTTGCCACAAAATAATTTAACAGCTATACCATCCATGTAAATAAAAACTATAGGTAACATTGAATCTTACCATGTTACTATGCTAAATATTTTATGAATATAATGTAAACTTCTTTAAAGATTTTATCATAAATGCTATTGGTACTATGGTGATTTTAAAAATAAGAAATATGAAGAAAAAGGAAGTGAAATTCATAAGCTCCTGGTTGTTTGTAAGAAGCTCTGCTAGAGAGAAACTCGAGTTCTGAATTCAGAGCCCAGGGACTATTGTTTGGATGTGTTTAACAGTGAACCCCAAAGGAGAGAGGGATGCTAATGCAGAACTCAGAGGCTCTGTGCCTTCTCAATCCACATGCTTGATTCAGTTGCTGGGGCCTGTGTTCTTAGCCGTGCAGCCATCTGCCATTCACAAACAGCTGCTCCTCTGAGCTGAGCTAACACTCACATCTTTCTCTGAACTCTCCAAATCTATGTGGGACATAAAGATCTCTTCATAAAGTTACCCTGCCTCAGGTATTTATTTATTGTTATAACAATTAGGTAACATGTCATGCAAATATTCCTAGTCTGTATTTTTCCTTTCAAATGTACTATA
>NW_004525400.1:14615-15189 GCF_000260255.1 Octodon degus
TACTTACAGTGTTTAGACAAGATATCATGTCTGTGCTTTGTACTTTGAATAGCTACTACAAAGACAGCTATATGTAATGCATTAATCATTGTAACAGTCCTACTAACCTGTTTTGAAACTGTCTCTTTGCTATTTCTTTCTCAAAAAAATTAATAAAAAAAGTTCCACGAAATTTTACATTTTTACTGCTGATTAAAAGGTGGTAAGAACATGAATGAATAATTTTCCATAAAAGGAATTGAATTATGAAGCCCCTCATTTCTCATTTCTGTTCTACTTGTTTTCCTGTCTTCAGCTTTCAAGCACAAAATATGACAAGGATTTTCTACACCAATGCTACTGACTATGACTGTCCTGCAACATTTTTTAATGTTTATCAACTTTTTATATGAAAGTATAATAATCTTTAAATCTCCAAAGAAATAATGACCCTAAATTGGTTAAATCTGAGCTATTTATCATTATTTTTAGAACAGAAATCAGAGGAATAGCCTCCTGTTAGACTATTACTCTACCATGCAGCAATAGACTAGGGTTTTCTTTAGAAGGACATGGTCTTAAGATAAGGTCTTCC
>NW_004525400.1:16984-17503 GCF_000260255.1 Octodon degus
TGTTATCTATTTATAAAGAATAAAATCAAAGAAATATATTTGAATGCAAAATGATAAATAATATTATCTATGTAATAAAATTATTTCATTTGATATACTTTTCTCCCATTTACAATTCCCCCCAAAACATGGGTTCCCAGCATTAACCTTACGTAAAGGTAGAAATATAAAACATAGGGTCCACCATATAGCTCAGTGGATTAAAGCACCTGCAAGCAGGCACTGGATCCGGGGTAAGATCCCCAGGCCTGCTGTGCTGGCTCCGACCCCATGGGCACGATGAGCTGGCAATTGAGACTGAGCATGGTGGCACGCATCTGTAATCCTAGTTTTTGGGAGGCTGTAAAAGAAAAGAATCACTAGGAGTCCGATCTAATAGTGAGACCCTGAATAACTTGTAGACCCTCCCCTAAAATATAAAAACAAGAAAGAAAGAAAGAAAGAAAGAAAGAAAGAAAGAAAGAAAGAAAGAAAGAAAGAAGAAAGAAAGAGAAAGAAAGAAAGAAAGAAAGAAAGAAA
>NW_004525400.1:18743-20177 GCF_000260255.1 Octodon degus
TTTTTTTTTTTCAGTTTCTTACTTTTATAAGAAGAAAAATCTGAGTCCTTTTCATCCAGTTTGTTTTGACTGGAGGTTTGGTCTTTGTTACTTTTTTTTTAGGGCAAATGTATGTACATTTGATTGAATTATTTTTACTATAAGCTTACTGAAGGAAGAAACTAGAACTTGTTATTCTATATATACCCTGCATATTTTGTGAATTTGGTAAGTGGTATATATCTTGTGATTACATATTGAAAATAAATAAAATTTTTGGTAATGTCAGTCTCATAATTTTGAAATAGTGATTTTTGTTTTAGCACTGAAAAGAATCTCATTATTTAAACCAACAGAATGATAAAATAGAATCATTATTGGAGCAGCTCTACTCAGGAAATCCAAGATAAAATATGCTGCAATATTTAATAGTTTTTGAACACTAGCATGACACCATTTGGGAAAATTCCATATCTGTCCTCATAATACATGCCACAGTCAAAACATAGACATACTAAAAATGGTGTGGAGAGCACTATCAGGCTATAAGACATGCCATAAAGCATTGATGAACCTTTTGTTGTTACTGTGTTAGTCTACCTGTTTTATTTTCTATGTAAAAATATCTCCAAATCAACAGAAGTCAAATTTCTGAAACACTTCTCGTGCCAAGTATTAAGATAGCTATGGCAAAAAAAGAGTGATTGAAATATTTTAAGTAAACTTTAAAGCAGATAAGGATAGTCCATAAGTGAAATGTATTTTATCCAATGATTACTATTAAGTATATCCAAGTAGTCTCATTTCTTTTTTTTTTTGAACAAAAATGGAGGTAAATATGTGGATAACTGTATTTTTATTGCAAAAAAATAAGTGTATTTTAATTTATTCTAGGTGATTGTTAAATCTGGACCAGGAACATTTCTTAGTCTGGCAGTTTATGACAATTATATCTTCTGGTCAGACTGGGGAAGAAGAGCTATCCTGCGTTCCAATAAATATACTGGAGGGGACACAAAAGTTCTTCGTTCTGATATTCCACATCAGCCAATTGGGGTCATAGCTGTGGCCAATGACACAAATACCTGTAAGTTACAAAAGAAAATTATATCCTAATCATAGAGTATCTCAGAAATCCTCCTGTGTTTTCTACTCATACTTAATTAGAGTACCTTGTTTTTTCATAGTTTTTGGGGAGAGAGTTGAGAACTTGACTGTTCCATATATTAAAATTATCTGTGATGTTGAAGTAACACTTATAGTCTTTTAATTGTGACAAGAGGAACAGTGAATTTTAAATAATCTGTTTGTAGAACTTTATCGTGCTCTGTTTCTCCTCATAAAATGTTACTAGACAGTGATATCTCATGAAAAGTGCTTTCAGTCATTGTCACATTCACTAAAGTACAGCAATATTTGTGTGGTTATAAATGCGTCTGGCACATTTCCTTCCAG
>NW_004525401.1:0-1460 GCF_000260255.1 Octodon degus
GTTTGGGTGGAACACTCTGTATATGTCCACCAAGTCCATTTGTTTTAAGCCCTGGTTCAGTTCTGTAATTTATTTGCTGAGTTTTTGTCTGGTTGACCAATCTTTTGGGGTTAAGGTGGTGTTAAGGTCTTCTGTTAAAATTGTGGTGTTAGATATTAGATTTTTCATGTGCATTGAGATTTGCTTCATATAAATGGGTGCTCCCATGTTTCATGCAAACATATTTATGAGTGTTACCTGTTCCTCTTGAATTTTTCTTCTTTTTTTCCACTGAATATTTTCTTTTTTTTTTCCAAATAGAATTGGGAGGACAGTTTCAATAATTAACAAATTGCATACATTCTTCCTAATGGTTAATTGCTGTTCAAGATGCGGACATGATATCCTATTTACAAACATGATTAGAAATCACTCTACTCATTAAGGGAATGTAACTATATATTCATCCTAACTACTTTGAATACACAGATACAAAATGGACATTAATCTGTATGCCCTTTTTTTGTTAAGTTCTGTTATTTGAATATTATAGGTGTGTAAACTCAGTAAAATATTCTAAAAGAGTCCAGTAGCCCATAATAGTATTTTGTCTTTCGCTTGAATGGCAATGTCAGAAATTGTTGACCTGAGGCCCCTACAGCTCAATATAACAGCATGGCTTTACTTCTTATATTTTATTTTTATACCTTCCTGCTGCATGGTTAAGACCAAGGTAAAGCAGGACCTATGAAACAAGAGTTGTAGCTTTTGTGTCTGATAAAGTCAGTGAAATGTACTCAGGATTTATCCTGAGATCCTGTACCTCAGATGGTAGAACCTTTGTCAGTGTCAGCCATGTGGATGAGTCACGGCCATTGCTTCATCAATGTCCTCTCTGTGAAAGCCTGAGACAATGTTTTCTCTCCATGTGACTCTCCTTAGGCACACTCTACGTCATTGATCACTTTCTGCTTCGGACCCATAATCTTGATTCGACAATTTGGGACACCACCGAGTTAAATGATGTTACAGTACAAGTTCTCATATGTCCTGAGTCTTAATTGACCTTAGAAGGTTAGGGTCAAAATTTTGGCTTTTCTTGGAGCCCCCGTTTTTCTCTAATTTGTTCTGCAAACTTAGGTAGTTAACCATCCAGAAGACAAGCTTATTGTTATTACCATACACCTTAGGCTGTTAAGCTTAACCTCACTATCTGTCTGCAAATCAGACATCTTAGGCATAATAGGGAACAGGTATTTTTCATCAAGTATTGATATGTTGAACTTTAAGTCCCTATAGGAAATGAAAAAAATACATTTAAAAATTAGAATATGTTTTAAAAATAGACATAAAGAATCATATACTTCTTATGTTTACACATAAGTCCAAAAATCTCACCGTATACAACCTTGAATCAGGACAGTCCCTCAATATTCCTTTTCCTCTCTCTTAATTTCATTCACCGGGCTGGTGAGATGGCT
>NW_004525401.1:2030-3363 GCF_000260255.1 Octodon degus
TTCACTTATGAGTATATGTTCAAGTGGCATCCACTTCAATAAAAAGTCTTCGAGTTTATCATTCTTAATAGCTGAATAATACTCCATTGTGTAAAAATAAAACATCTTTTTCTTTCTTTATGTTTTTTTTTTTTGTGGAACCAGGGATTGAACTCAGATCCTTACATTTGCCAGCAAAGCTCTTCTCCTACTGAGCCATCTCTCCCGCCCAACACATCTTTTTCAAGCATTTCTCAGGTGATTGGCATCTTCGTTTCCAAGTTTTGGCTATCACAAATTGTGCTCTTGCAAACATAGGCACACATATATCAGGATGATATGATATTTTCAGAACCTTTGGAAAAATTTACAGTAGAATAATAGCTGGTTTAAAAGGTATTTCCAATACAACTTTTCTAAGGAGTCTCCATACTGATTTCCCTAATGATAGTAGCAGTGTACAGTCCCACCAGCAGTGGAGAAGGGTTCCTTTTTCCCCACAGCCTCCCCAACATTTGTTGTTTGGTGATTTCTTTATGATAGCCATTCTTTCTGGGGTGAGATGATATCTCAATATTGTTTTAATTTGCATTTCGAGGATGGCTAGGGATATGGAGCATTTTTTCATATATTTATTCGCCTCTTTAATTTCTTCCTCTGAGAAGTTTGTGTTCGTCTCAGATGTCCATTTCTGGATTGGGTCTTTAAATTTTGGGGCCCTAGTGTTTTTTAATTTTTTATAGCTTCTAGAGAGCAGACCTTTGTCTGAATACTAATTTGTCATGATTTTTTCTAAATTTGTGGGTTGCCTTTTCTCTTTGCTGGTAGTTTCTTATGACATGATAAAACTTCTCAGTATGAGGAGGTCCCAGTTGTTAATTCTTTCACCTGTTTCCTGTGTGATTTGATTTCTGTCCATGAAATCTTTTCCCTCCTCTATGTCTTCAAGAGTTCCTCCCACTTTTTCTTCCAGGAGATTCAGTGTTTCTGCTTCAATGTTTCGATCTGTAATCCATTTTGACTTTAGTTTAGTGCATGGTGATAGATCTGGGTCAAATTTGAGTTTTTGGCATGAAGAGAGACAGTTTTTCCAGCACCATTTGCTAAAGAGGCTTTCTTTCTCCCAGTAAGTATGCTTCCCCCCTTTGTTAAAGATAAGATGGCTGACTGTGTTCGTAGGGGCTTCAGCATCTTCTAATCTATTCCATTGATACTCAGTTCTATTTTGTTGCCATTACCATGCCGATTTTACCACAGAAGCCTTGTAGTAATATTTCAAGTCAGTAATGGTAATACCTCCTGCCTTGTCTTTATTGCCCAGAATTGCCTTTGCTATTCTAGGTCTTTTCTGGTT
>NW_004525401.1:9117-12884 GCF_000260255.1 Octodon degus
ATTGTTTATATTCTTAGTATTATATTTGTTATTGGTTTTATTAGATTTTCTGTTAAACCCTCGCCTATTTATGGGGGGTTAGCATTGGTTGTTAGTGGTGGAATGGGGTGTGCTATTATTTTGAGTTATGGTGGGTCATTTCTGGGGTTAGTTGTGTTTTTAGTATATTTAGGGGGTATGATGGTGATGTTTGTTTATATGACTGCAATAGCTATGGAGCAATATCCTGAGACATGGGGATCAAATATTATTATTTGGGGGACATTGTTTTTAGGTTTTTTATTTGAGCTTGTGGGTTTACGTTGATGAGTTGATTATGAGCATGTTGAGGTACTGGCTAATTATTATGGTATAGGTGAGTGGGTTATTTATGATGTTGAGGGGGGAAACATAGGGTTTTTAAATGAAGATTCTGCTGGTGTTGCTGCGATTTATAGTTATAATTGTTGATTAATATTTGTAGCTGGTTGATCTTTGCTGGGATTTTTATTGTTCTGGAGATCACTCGTGGTAATTAAAATAGTAGGGTGAGTGCTAGGGTTATAGAGATTGGGAAAGAGAGAAAATAGAGTTTTAGTAAGCCGGCTTGGGTGGAGGTATATATAGATGCGATTGCTTGTGCTTGAGAGATAGTCTTTGGTAGAGATTTTTCAAGTCAAATTAGGTCAATTATTAGGGAGGCTAGGTTTTGGCCTGCTGAGAGGTTAATATATGGGGATGCTCGGTGAATTAGGGGTGGGAAGTAGCCTAGCATGTTTGAGAAATTAGTCAATTTAGTAGAGTAGTTAGATTTAAGATTTTTGGTTATTACGTTTAGTTCGAGGGCGATTATGAAGCCTAGGACTGTTGATAAGATTGCTGCAAATTTCATGTAGGGGGGTATAGTTATTTGAGGAATGTTTGTAATGGGAATGTTGTAGGAGATGAAGAAGCCGGCTAAGATGCTGCCAATAGCTAGTCGTTTAATAGGGTTAATTATTGTGGGGTCGTTTTCATTTATGTTCGGGGATAAGTTAAATCGGGGGTTATTGAGTAATGCGAAGATGATTCGTGTGCTACAGACAGCAGTTAGGGATGTGGCAATTAAGGTAATAACTAGGGCTCAGGCGTTTGTATACGACGTTGTTGCAGACTCAATGATTAGGTGTTTGGAGTAAAATCCTGTAAGGAAAGGGATTCCTGTTAAGGCCATACTACCAATTATTAAGGAGGAGGATGTAATTGGTAGGGTTTTGTGTAGGCCGCCTATTTTTCGAATGTCTTGTTCGTCATTTAAGTTGTGGATGATTGAACCGGAGCATAAGAAAAGTATTGCTTTGAAGAAAGCGTGGGTGGAGATATGGAGAAATGCTAGATGGGGTTGGTTAATTCCGATAGTTACTATTATTAAGCCTAGTTGGCTTCAAGTGGAGAATGCTACGATTTTTTTGATGTCATTTTGTGTCAGTGCACAAATGGCCGTAAACAAAGTAGTTAATGCTCCGAGGCAGAGGCATAGTGTTTGGAGTAATTGGTTATTTTGTATGAGAGGATAGAAGCGGATTAATAGGAAAATTCCTGCGACAACTATAGTGCTTGAGTGAAGTAGGGCAGATACCGGTGTGGGGCCTTCTATAGCTGAGGGGAGTCAGGGGTGTAGTCCAAATTGGGCTGATTTTCCAGTTGCTGCTAGTAGTAAGCCGAGTATAGGAATGATATTAGTACCTTCTTGGGTAATAAAAATTTGTTGTAGGTCTCACGAGTTAGAGTAGAGTAGAAATCATGTTATGGAAAGAATGAAGCCGATGTCGCCAATGCGGTTGTATAATACTGCTTGCATTGCTGCTGTGCTGGCGTCTGATCGTCCATATCACCATCCAATTAGTAGGAAAGATATGATTCCTACGCCTTCTCAGCAGATGAAAAGCTGGAATAGGTTGTTAGCTGTAACTAGGATTATTATAGTAATTAGAAATAGTAGTAAGTATTTGAAGAATTTGTTTATATTAGGGTCGGAATGTATATATCAGAGTGAGAATTCTATAATAGATCATGTGACAAATAGGGCTACTGACATAAATAGGATGGAAAAATAATCTAATTTAATATTAATATTTAGGTGAAAGGTTTGAATATTTAGTCAGTTTCAGTTGCATATTGTAGCTTCTTGACCAGAGTAAAATATAGTGAAGGTTGGGATTAGACTGAGGAAAAAGGAGATGGAGATAATTGTTTTAATATAGTTAGGGTAGTGTGATTTTTTGTATAGATTAGTGAAGGGTGTGATGATAGGGAATGTTAAGATTGTTAGGGCTATGATAAATGAAGAGTTGAATAGGTTTATTACTTTTATTTGGAGTTGCACCAATTTTTTGGTTCCTAAGACCAATGGAATACTTCTATCCTATAAAAGTCAAGAAAGCCATAAATGTTAATTATGGGGTGTGGAGTTAGCAGTTCCAGGAGTCTTTCTTCGAAGAGGGGTAAATAAGAAGGTTTTAATTTTTCTATTATTAGACTCACAATCTAATGTTTTGGTTAAACTATAATTACAATATAAGTTCCCTAGGACGATTTTAGGGTTAAGGGTTAGGAGCAGTAATGGAATAATGTGTAGGCTTATTAGAATATTTTCTCGTGTAAATGTTGGGGGTATGTTATGAATATGGTAGGGTAGTTTTCCTCGTTGTGTTGAGATTAGTATGTAAAGTGAGTATAAAGCTGTAATAAGGATGTTTAGTCCGGTAAGAATAATTGTGAGGTTACATCATGAGAAAGTTGATATTATGATTAATAGTTCTCCGAATAGATTAATGGAAGGGGGTAAAGCAAGGTTTGTAAGACTTGCAATGATTCATCATACCCCTATAAGTGGAAATAGCATCTGTAGGCCTCGTGTTAGAAGTAAAGTTCGGCTGTGTACCCGTTCATAATTAGAATTAGCTAGGCAGAATAGTAGGGAGGATGTAAGGCCGTGGGCAATTATTAGAGAAGTAGCTCCTATGAAGCTTCAAGGAGTTTGAATTAAAATAGCGACAATTACAAGTGCTATGTGACTAACAGAGGAGTATGCGATGAGGGATTTTAAGTCTGTTTGGCATAAGCAGATTGAGCTAGTTATAATTATTCCTCACAATGATAATAGAAGAAATGGGTATGCTATGTTATTTATTAAGGGTTCCAGGAGTTGTAAGATTCGTATTAGACCGTATCCTCCTAGTTTAAGTAGGATGGCTGCAAGTACTATGGAGCCTGCAATTGGAGCTTCAACGTGTGCTTTTGGTAATCATAAGTGGAGGCCGTATAGGGGTAGCTTAATTATGAATGCTATAGTTCATGCTAGTCATATGAGGTTGTTGGATCAAGTGGAGTCAAGCATTGGTTTATAGTAATTAAATAATAGGAAATTTAAGGTTCCTATTTGGTTTTGAATATAGATTAATGTGATTAGTAAAGGGAGGGATCTGATTAAGGTATAAAATAGGAAGTATAGGCCAGCGTTTATTCGCTCTGTTTGGTTTCCTCAGCGTGTAATGATAATTAATGTGGGAATTAAGGTTGTTTCGAATAAGATGTAGAATATGATTATTTCTGTTGCTGAGAATGTTAAGATAAGGAATGTTTGTAAGGAGATTAGTAAGGAGATGTAAGTTTTTTTTCGTGTTTCTGTTTCATTTTTCAGGTGGTGTTCACTAGCAATGATTATTAAAGGCAGAAGTCATGTTGTTAGAATTAGTAAAGGGGTTGATAAGGGATCAGATGATAATGTTAGTGAGTGGTTTATGTTG
>NW_004525401.1:12984-18028 GCF_000260255.1 Octodon degus
GTATGATGATTTTTAGCATTGTAGTAGATTTAAGTTTTGTACGTAGTCAATACCATATGTATTTGAGATTATTACTAATAGTGCAAGGCCCACGGCTGCTTCGCAGGAGGCAAATACTAAAAGGATAATGGGTGTGGAGAAAGCTAAAATATAATGGGAGTTTAGTATAATAGTTATGCCTAAAATGAATATGGATAGTATTATTCCTTCTAGGCATAGTAAAGAGGACATTATATGGGATCGATAGATTATAATGCCCATAAAAGAAATGGTAAAGGCTGTAATAATGTTAAATAAGATTGAAGTCATTTTGGTAATTATGTAATTGACATAATCTAATGAGTCGAAATAATTTGTTTTTGTTAAACTAATTACCATATTCAGCTCATTCTAACCCCTTTTGTAGCCATTCGTAAGTTAAGCCTAGGGATAGGATTAAGATTAGACAGGTAGAAGCTCATGTTGTTAAGTTAAGGTTAGGGGTTTGAAGTGCTCATGGGAGAGGAAGTAGAAGAGCAATTTCTAGGTCGAATAGTAAAAAGGTGATAGCGATTAGGAAGAATTTTATAGAGAATGGGAGTCGTGTAATTTCTGTAGGATCAAACCCACATTCGTAAGGGCTGGCTTTTTCTGTGTAAATATTAAGCTGAGGGAGTCAGAATGCAATTGTAATAAGGATTATGGTTAATGTATAGTTGGTAATAAGTGATAAGATGATGTTTATTGCTTTCTTCCATTATATTAATGGAACTTGGTGATTGGAAGTCAGCAGTACTAATTATACTAAGAAAGCATGAGCCTCATCAATGAATAGAAACATAAAGGAATAGTCATACAACGTCTACGAAATGTCAGTATCAAGCTGCGGCTTCAAATCCGAAATGGTGTTTAGAGGTAAAGTGGAAGTAGAGTTGGCGTAGTAAGCATGTTATTAGGAATGTTGATCCAATGATTACGTGTAATCCATGAAATCCTGTTGCAACGAAAAATGTAGAGCCATAAATGCCATCAGAGATGGTGAAAGGTGCTTCGAAGTATTCAGATACTTGAAGTAGAGTGAAGTAGGCCCCTAGAATAATAGTAATTGCAAGGGCTTGGGTTATTTGTTTTCGGTTACCTTCTATTAAGCTGTGGTGAGCCCAAGTGATTGATACTCCGGAGGCTAGTAATACTGATGTGTTTAGTAGTGGAACTTCTAAGGGGTTTAAAGGGTTAATGTCTGTAGGAGGTCAGTATCCTCCTAATTCTGGAGTAGGTGCTAGGCTAGAGTGATAAAATGCTCAGAAGAATCCTGAGAAGAAGAATACCTCTGAAATAATAAAAAGGATTATTCCATAATGAAGGCCTTTTTGTACAATAGAGGTATGATGGCCTGGGTATGTTCCTTCTTGTACTATGTCTCGTCATCATTGATATATAGTTATGAGGTTGGTTAATATGCTTAGTGAGAGCAGGGTTGTTGAATTAAAGTGAAATCATATAATTAAGCCTGAGGTAAGTAAGAGGGCTGACAGTGCTCCTGTAAGAGGTCAAGGGCTCGGGTTAACTATGTGGTATGCATGTGTTTGGTGGGTCATTAAGTATTATCATGTAGGTAAAGGCTAACTAGTAGTGTAAATACATAGGCTTGAATCAGTGCTACGGCGAATTCAAGAATAGTTAAGAGGAGAAGAATAATGAATGTTATTAAAGCTGCTGGGGGGCTAATTGTAAGTAGTACGGAGGTTGCTCCTCCAATTAGATGTATTAATAAATGTCCGGCAGTAATATTAGCAGTCAGACGAACTGCTAAAGCTATTGGTTGAATAAATAAGCTAATTGTTTCAATTACAACTAGTATAGGGATAAGGAGAATAGGTGTACCTTGGGGAAGGAAGTGGGCTAAAGATATTTTTGTTTTATGTCGGAAGCCTAGGATTACAGCCCCTGCTCAAAGAGGGATTGCTATACCTAAATTTATAGACAATTGAGTAGTAGGGGTGAAGGAGTGTGGTAATAACCCTAATAAGTTAGTTGTTCCAACAAATAAGATTAGTGAGATTAGTATTAAAGATCAAGTTCGTCCTTTGGTAGAGTGTATTGATATTATTTGTTTTAGAATTAGTTTAATTAACCACTGTTGAAGGGCAATTACTCGGTTATTAATTAATCGCTTTGGGTTGGGGTATAGTATAGCGGGGAATATAATAATGAAAATTACAATAGGCATACCTAGTATTGTTGGTGTGATAAAAGAGGAGAATAGATTTTCGTTCATTTTTTTTCTCAAGGTGTTTTTTGTTTTGTTATTTTTAAGTGGGATTGCTGGGGGTTAGTAAAGAATGAGTGTATTGAGGTTTTAATTTGAAATATAGCAAATAATGTGATAATTATAGATAAAATAGTAATTAGTCATGTGGATGTGTCTAGTTGTGGCATTCCATTATGGAGAGTAAGAATTCTCAATCTTTAACTTAAAAGGTTAACGCTGGTTAGCTTCATAATGTCTTATAACATTGAAGAGCATCAGTTTTCGAATGTTTTTAAAGGGACTATTTCGATGACAATAGGTATGAAACTGTGACTAGAGCCACAGATTTCTGAACATTGACCGTAAAATAAACCTGGACGGGATGATGTTAAAATTGCTTGATTTAGTCGTCCTGGAATAGCATCTGTTTTTAACCCTAAGGATGGAACGGCTCATGAGTGTAGTACGTCTTCTGATGAGATTAATATACGAACTGGTATTTCTATTGGTAAAACAACTCGGTTATCGACTTCTAGTAGTCGAAGTTCTCCTGGTTTTAGGTCTGTTGTGGGGATTATATAGGAGTCAAAATTTAATTCCTCATAATCAGTATATTCATAACTTCAGTATCATTGGTGCCCCATAGTTTTTACTGTTAATGTAGGGTTGTTAACCTCATCTATTATATATAAAATTCATAGTGATGGTAGTGCAATTATAATTAAGATAATAGCTGGTAAAATAGTTCAAATAGTTTCGACTTCTTTAGCGTCTATAGTGCTTGTGTGAGCTAGTTTTGTAGTTAGTATAAGTGAAATGAGATATAGCACTAATGTACTAATTAGGAAAACGATTATTAGTGTGTGGTTGTGGAAGTGAAGTAATTCTTCCATAATTGGAGAAGTAGCATCTTGGAAGCCTAATTGGTAGGGGTAAGCCATAAAGATATACAGGAGTCTAACCAGTAATTTAACTTTGACAAAGTTATGTAATGATTTTACTAATATCTAATCCCTGTAAAGAAAGTCATAAAGGTTATGGGGCTGGCTTGAAACTAGTCTTAGGGGGTTTGATTCCTTCCTTTCTTGTTATAAGGTTTTAATGTATGTTGGTTCTTCAAATGTATGATATGGGGGAGGACATCCGTGAAGTCATTCTAGATTAATTGAAGTTAGTTCGGTTGTTATTACTTCTCGTTTAGAGGCGAATGCTTCTCAGACTATGAAGATTATGATTATAACAGCCATTAGAGAGATAAATGAGCCTATGGATGAAACTGTATTTCAGAATGTGTAGGCGTCCGGGTAGTCAGAGTATCGTCGTGGTATTCCTGATAAACCTAAGAAATGTTGAGGGAAGAAAGTAATGTTTACTCCTGTAAATATAATGAAAAAGTGAATTTTAGCTCATGTTGAATCTAGGGTGTATCCTGTAAATAAGGGAAATCAGTGGACGAAGCCTCCTATAATAGCGAATACAGCTCCTATGGATAATACATAGTGGAAATGTGCGACGACATAGTATGTATCATGTAAGACAATGTCTAGTGAGGAATTGGCTAGTACGATTCCTGTTAATCCTCCCACTGTGAATAAAAAAATGAACCCTAACGCTCATAATATTGCAGGGGATCATTTAATATTCCCTCCATGCAGAGTGGCTAATCAGCTAAATACTTTTACTCCTGTTGGAATAGCAATGATTATAGTAGCTGATGTAAAGTATGCTCGTGTGTCGACGTCTATTCCTACGGTAAACATGTGATGGGCTCATACAATGAATCCTAGAAACCCAATTGACATTATAGCTCATACTATTCTTATATAACCAAAGGGCTCTTTTTTACCTGAGTAATACGTTACAATATGTGAAATTATTCCAAACCCAGGTAGGATTAAGATGTATACTTCGGGGTGTCCAAAAAATCAGAACAGGTGTTGGTACAAGATAGGGTCTCCTCCCCCTGCAGGATCAAAGAAAGTGGTATTTAAGTTTCGGTCTGTTAGTAATATTGTAATTCCAGCTGCTAGAACAGGCAATGAGAGTAGGAGTAATACGGCTGTGATTAATACTGATCAGACAAATAAGGGAGTTTGATATTGTGTTATAGCCGGTGGTTTTATATTAATAATAGTGGTAATAAAATTAATAGCTCCTAAAATTGATGAAACCCCTGCTAAGTGTAGAGAGAAAATTGTTAAATCAACAGAGGCTCCTGCATGAGCAAGATTTCTGGCTAATGGGGGGTATACTGTTCATCCTGTTCCAGCTCCAGCTTCTACTATTGATGAAGCGAGAAGTAAGAGGAAAGATGGAGGTAGAAGTCAGAAGCTTATATTGTTTATTCGGGGGAATGCTATATCAGGTGCTCCAATTATTAGGGGGACTAACCAGTTTCCAAATCCTCCAATCATAATAGGTATAACTATAAAAAAGATTATAACAAATGCATGGGCTGTTACGATTACATTGTAGATTTGATCATCTCCTAGCAGGGCTCCAGGTTGGCCTAATTCTGCTCGAATTAGTAAACTCAAGGCCGTACCTACTATTCCGGCTCAAGCGCCAAATAAGAGATATAAAGTACCGATGTCTTTGTGATTTGTAGAGAATAATCACCGATTAATAAACATAAGTAATGGTAAGTGGTAAAATGGCTGAATTTAAGCATTAGACTGTAAATCTAAAGATAAAGGTTATACTCCTTTTTTTGCCATAGCTCCGAGGTGATTAATCATATTGAATTGCAAATTCAAAGGAGCAGCTTCAAACCTGCCGGGGCTTCTCCCGCCCTCCTCTTTCTTTACAGGGCGG